>NC_064293.1:50119202-50424966 GCF_019186545.1 Solanum stenotomum
GGGTGGGGGGCTGGTGGGGGGGTTGCGGGTAGGGGGTGGGGGTGAAGTAAAAAATAAAAAATTGAAATTGAAAATATTTTTTAAAACAAACTTAATTTTTTTTTGGAGGGGTGGGGTGCTGATAGGGGTGGGGGTCGTGGGGTGGGGATGGGGTGAAAAAATAAAAATATGAAATTGGAAATATTTTTTAAAAACAAACTTAAAATAGTTTTTTGGAGGGGGTGGTAAGGGGGTTGGGGTGGGGTGGGAAGAAAAATAAGAATTTGAATTTGAAAATATTTTTTAGAAACAAACTTTAATTTTTTTTGGGAGTACTGGAGGGGGGTTGGCGGGGGGAGGGGTCGAGGGTAGGGGTGGGGAGAAAATAAAATTTAAAATTGGAGATATTTTTTTAAAAACAAACTTAATTTTTTTTGGGGGGGGAGGGGGTAGGGTGAGGATGGGGTAAAAAAATAAAAAAAATTGAAGCTGAAAATATTTTTTTAAAAATAAGCTTTAAATTTATTTTTTTCAACAAAAAAAATTGTACTTAATAAGAAGTTGGAGGAAAGTTTTGAAAAATGTTTTCCTTAATTTTTGAAGGAAAGTCATTTTCCTTAAATTTGAGAAAAATGAGTTGATTTGGAAAACATTTTACCCAACCAAACATGAGAAAATTGGAAAACATTTTCCTTCATACCAAACACACCCTAAGACTAGCATCTTGAAATCTCATAAACTATGTGATATAAAAATGAGATATTCATAAAGGGATCAAGACATCAAAAATGAATTTAAAAGAAAAAGTAGAGAAAAATAGTTTTTTTTGCTTTAATTAGGAGGAGTTTTTTTCATATTTTATTCTCAACATTAATTATTAATTTCCTGAATTATTTTAGAAACTTAAAATTAAACACCAATTAATATGATCAGTATCGTGATAAAAACACTCATATTAATCATTAATTTTTAAAACAGAATGTGCACAATTCAGAGAAAAACAATTAAATGTGAATGGAGCGAGGGAGTACAATTTATGAAAAAGAAAAGAAGTAAATAAGCACCTATCAACTGAAATGTTAAGGTCATCATAAGCTTATAGTTAATTTACCTAAAAAGGATTTATTATAATGTCAATGATTATCTTATGAAACATATCTTAATTCCAAAATCTGAAAATTTCTTTTAGCAAAATATCTAATGAACTATACATTTTTTATTTTATTTTTTTGTGTTTTTCCCCAAGTCGCATTAAGATAAAAGTGGTATCTCTTCATATCATCTAAACTAAATTTGACATCTCAACCAATTTTTGATTTGTTGCTTTTATATTTTAATATTTTTCTAGATATTTTATCAATCTAAATACTGTTGGATATACAAATGATATCTCATCTTGATAGATGACAGAAAAAAAAAGTACTTAAAAGTTACAGAGATGCATTTAATAGTGTGAAAACAGTATAAGTTGATTCAAAATGATACCATAATATGTTAAAGAATTATTATCAATATAATAAATTATTTGAACCATAAAATTGATATCATCTGGAATTTAATTTGATAGAGAAATTATTGAATGTACAACCAAAGACTAGCGCATGGATTTGGCCAAAATGAATATCACATGACTATATTAATTTTTTTATTATTATGTTAACCCAACAAATTTGAGGAGTCATATATGCATTTTATTCTTAAAAATCATAGATGTTGAAGATGTCTCAAATCAAATGAAAAATAATTGTATTAGGCTTAGATTTAATCGCATAAATGCCTCGAAAACAGGGTGGTTTTTATTTTGCCCCTTTAAAATCGATGATCTATAATTTTTACGCTTCAGAACTTAAAGTAAAAGAAAATAGCCAAAAAAATGTCCGCTACAATGAAACAATAAAAATTTTAGAACCCAAGTCCAGTGAAAGTTGTACCCCATACATAAGTTCAATAACATGAAGTTATGTTGTTGGACATAAGTTCACTGATACAAGTTATTTTTAAGGAAAAAAATTATATCCAAGATACAAGTATAAGTGCAGTGACATGAGTTATGCTTGAAGGCAAAAAAAAGAAAAAGAAATTAACCTCCAGGCACAAGTTATGCCCCAAAATAAAAATTTAGTGACCTAAATTATATGGAAGGTTGAAGCACAAGTTGTGCCAAAAAAACAAGTTGAATGGCACAAGTTAAAATATAAGTTAAGTGGGACAAATTATAGCACAAGGCATAAGAATTGTGTAGTCAATAGTCATGCATGGGAATGAGTAGAGCCACTTTTGATACATAACACAATCAATTAATTACTTAGTTACTCCGATCCGATCATTGTAGAATGTAGAGAGACACAAAATTAAAGCTAGTGACATGTCAATGATTGGAGCATACGTATTATATACAAACTAGAAATAGTTTTTGATGGCTAAAGGAACAATATTACTCATCAAACATACATACATGTCTGTCTAACTTCACACATTATTATTTAAGACAATACTTATTACTTTCTTAACAATTCATCAAACATATATAATCAAATCTGGCCAGCGCACACTTTGATCGATCGAGTTGCACAAAGAATAATGAAGGTACTCCTTTATTCTTTACATAAACGTACACCTTAATATTTTGCCATCGATCCATCTACAGCTCCAGCTCCAGCTCCAGCACCAAGTCTACATATATATATATACATGCAGTCAGATATATAGTACAACAGAAGAGATTGATTGAATGTAATTAATTAATAGTAGTAGTACTTGTTTTACTTACAATCTCTATCTGTTTTAATCCAGTGCTCTCTGTTGATGACTTCCTTCTTTGGAGAAGAATTTGTCAGATTAGCAGCCTTGCAGGAAACATTAATATTGTTGCTAATCTCATGATTATCTTCTAGAATATTGTTCTCATTCACAGGATGAACTTTTCTGTAAAACATTTTAAGGACCTACATAAAACATCAAAAGTTTATTAAATTAGTTCCTCAAGAATTTATATTTATGACTTGTGTCCCACATTATATTGGTTAATTAGCAAAATATGAACTTGGACTATCCTACCCTATATATATATATATATATGAGTTGAGTTAGTTTTTGCTAGGCCCAAATATCACATGCATCATCTACATGAACTAATAGAGATGATCGATTAATTAAGGTCAATCAGCTTTATTGAAAAATATGACATAATAAGCTCAATAGAAATACTCATGTATATCTTCACTAATTAATCGTATATACTTAGTAGTCCATAAAAATAAAGCTATTGAGATCGATCATACACTTGCTGACAAGTGTTCCTATATATGAACTTAATTTTGAAGAGTCAATTTTTTGATAGCCTCGATCTTGACTTTAAAATAATTAATTAGTAGTGACCTGAGGGAGTTTCTTCTTGCTTGAAACAGATGCAGTGACATTTGAGCTCTTTGATTTGGGCTGGAGGTTCTGCAATATCTTTTTCATGAAATGAGCTGCATCTTTTTTCTTCTTCTTCTTATCTTTGTTTTTCTTCTTAAACGTCAACTCTTCTAGTAATCCTTTTTGTTGCTTTAGCTTTTCCTGTCAAAAATTGTTTCCTTTTGAAAGTTTAAACTCAAGGTCTCACAGCCACTCATTATTAAAAAGAACGTGCATGTTTGATGGAGATAGTCACACAATTTAACATTATATTACCTCGGACTCTATGATCTCTTGCGACTCAACTGAAGAGCCCAAGAGATATTTGTCAATGGTTCTTTCTGATGGCTCAAAAGCAAATTCTTCATTCACTTTCTCAAACTTCAGTTCTTTCTCTGTTTCAACATGCATAGGAAACGTTGGCGTTGGAGGGTCAGTATTACTTGTCTCATAATTACCCAGAGTACCAATTGCCAAAAATCCAGGGAAAATTTCATCAAATAATTGTTCTGCTCCATTTCCTGAAACTGCTCGAGTGTTAGAAGCGGATCGTGTAGCCCAATAACTTAATTTTGTCTATATCTTATGTTTGTATTACCAAATAATTTAATTGTCGACTCAATTACTATTATACGTACGTACTATATAAATTAAACTTGAGATCACTATTTCAGAGCTATAAATTGTGGGGTAATTTATTAAGTAGTGTAAATTACCTATTATGGCAGTATTGTTTGGTGGCTCATTTCCTTTTTGTCTTAGTATAGAGTGCACCCAACCTAGTAACTGCAAATAAAAGAATTAAGGATCATGATGAAGTTAGAAAATTAGTTGCAAGTTTAATGAGTCAGTCTCCAAATATAGAAATAATTGGAGTCACCCGTACCTTCATATTGTTTGAGGAGAGATGTTTGAGTTTAAGATATGAAAGAAGAGAAATTTAATTGTACGTTTTAAAGTAATATAGTTTCATTATTATCTTACTTTCAATTCCTGAATAAGAAGCTAAGCTGGCATCAGTAGAGAAAATTACAAGACAATAAAGTTGTCATTTTGTGTAAAGATTATAGTGAGCGGAACAAACTGAGAAATTGGATTCCAGACCCACAAGTTGTAGATGTTACATTGTGACATGGGCACACGTGTATGCTTTAATTTATATATGCCCTTGTGCTCTAGTTTTTGATAATGAACTGACAATATATATATGTTGATTGGAGTACTTTTTTTTGATAATGAACTGACATATATATATATATATATATGTTGATTGGAATATTTTTATTCTACATTCTTCAAGAGCATCAACTTAATTGTGTAGGAAATACTAGAAGATCGACCATGATAAAGACACACCTGGTACGAGATATGTCCCTGTCATATCCTGAATAGTTTGTTTTCAATCTTAGCGGAATTTCATATAAATCATGTTGCATGTTTTTATCTCCAATTATGCAAGGCTCAATTACCCTGACGATTTGACATCATTATTATAATTGCTTTAACTACAAATATACTACTGATTAAGGAAGATTATGACTCTGATTTCTTAGCTTGCACCAAGATTACACTTGATATGGATGGGTGAATGGTGTTGGATATACGCACAAAGTCTTACATTTAAACTTGATTAGAAAAAAAATGTCGAATGTGGAGAGAAACCTAGGTGAAGGGTCAGGGATGATACGACTCTCACGATTTGGCTCCCCTCCATTACCCCTTCCATCCATTTTGTCAAGTGCATATCTATATGAGAGACATGTGTCCTATTTAATTTTAAAGGTCAAGATTATACTACATTAACAAATATTATAACCATAGTTGTTAAGTCAACCAATTTTGAAAAACTACTCCCTAAATGTGGTAAGAACAAGATATTTTCTATAAATTTTGATATTCATTAATTTCATGTTATATTTTGTATTTAAATATTAAATTATATTATTTTTAAGGTGAGAATCAACTAAACAATTTTTTGTGATTATAAACTTTGTTCTTAAAATATTATATACGCTGAGAAACGAATAAAGGAGGTGAATAATTATCAATGTAGACAAAAACCTTAAAATAAAAAGATAAAATAAAAACGAGAAATTTTTAGAATTACAAATGTGAAATATCACAATTACCATACTTTAGTAAGAGGAGAAAATGTGGCTACATACTGTGTTTGAAGGGAGGGGAGGGAAAGAAGTATGTTTTAAAATTTATTCGTTGGGAATAAAAGAAATTTTTAATATTTGAATATATAAAAATATGAGATGAAATTAATGAATATCAAAATTTATATAGAAAATATCTTGTTCTTACCATATTTAGGGAGTAGTTTTTCAAAATTGGTTGACTTAACTATGATTATAATATTTATTAATATAGTGTAAGTTTGACCTTTAAAATTTAAATAAGACACATGTCTCTCATTTAGATGTGCACTTGACGAAATGGAGGGGAGCCAGATCCCGCCAGTCACTCATTCAAAAATTACCTAATTTTTGAATGATGATAATAATGTGATTCTAATTACAAGTGATCGATATTAATGTCAAGATCATTAATACGATTCCAGAAAATGCTTTGATACTTTTAGTAATGTGAATTATTTTGAGAAATCGTAGGAGTTTGTTATATGAAGCAAACAATATCATGCTAAATTAAGATTTGATAATTCTAGTAAAATTGGCACTAGTATAGTGGTTGTGAAGACAAGTGGGAACTTGTAATTTGGTAAGAATTGAAAAGCGTGTTCTACTAATAGACGTGGCGTTGTCAATAATTGTATATTATATTATAGCAAAACAATAGAAATGACCAAAAGAGTGAAAAAACAAGGTAGTAGATGGGACCGTTTGAGACAAGAGAGGGCCTAGCAGGGGAGAGGGATTCTCATTTTCAGCTAAATTACGTCCTGCTACAAGACATGCCAATGCCCTCTTTTAGTCATACCAAAGAAGAGAGCTCTGCGCATCACAACAAACCGCCTAGCATTTATATGTAATCTACAAAAATAGTAAAATACATTATGAGATATGACAATTTCGAGAGACAATAAACTTGGGAGTGAACTTGTTAGAAAAGTCATTTTTAAGAAAATTGTTTTTCTAGAGAAAAAATATTTTGACCAATGAAAAGTCGAAAAACATTTTCACCTCACCAAACACACCCAAAGTATATGCAAAATGGTAACAAAAATATTGCTAATTGTTCAACGGAAGTAAGAATGACACTTAGCAAATTAAATGGCTATTTTGGATGGAATACAACTGACTCTATTTAATTTGATGATAGACAAAATGAAGAGGGAGTTGTTCCACGAGGGTTACGTATATTTCATCCACACATCTCTAGCTAGTCCAACTAACATTCAAGAAATATATATAACTAAAACTAAAATAACTGGTTTAGGCAAATTCCATATCGAGCAGTACTTTATATATATTAATATTTAAAAAAAACAAGTCTTAAATTTAGTGACGATAATTTGAATCTAAACTCAACAAACAACATGCATGCATCACTAGCTAGTTAGAAGCTGAATTGTTATATATTTGGATCACAAATGATAGAAGTTATTTGAATTATGAGAAGGGGTATATGATAAGCTCGGCAACTTCCAAGACTCATTGCCTGCATTACTTACTTATTTCATCAGAAATTAAAAGAATACAAAGGTTAAAAAGGATTGGAACAAAAAAGTGGAAAGGGGTGTCAATTGTCATGATGTATAAACGTGGATTATTTTACAAGCGCTTGTGAAGTTGTATCAGATTGCTAAACGATGGAATTTATATCAAATCACTACTCCTAATTACGTCCACTTTTATTTGTCATATTGCGTTTTTTTAAAGTCAATTTGACCAATTTTCAAAGTTAAATTATATATATTACATTGATTCGATATTTTAAACAAAAAATTTAGATATTCAAAAATTATACTAATAGTATTATAAATTGCAATTTTTTGTATATCAATATAATGATGAAAAAATACATTATAAAATGTTAGTTAAAGTTCTTATAGTTTGACTCTAAAAAAGGAAATCATGACAATTAAAAGTGGATGGATGAAGTATATCTTATCATAGCTAAGTACTTAGGTGATTTATGTATTTAGGGATAAAAATAATACCTCTTCCTTTTTGTGAAATTATTTTCTTATATTAATCTATTTTAAATATAACGATTTTCTTATGTAAAACATAATTTATCTTTAATCATTCAATTTGAACCATGTTTTAATATTAATTCAGTGAAGTTTCACTTTGACATGTATGTGATCACAAATTTTGATAATTTCATAGCCATTCACATTATTAGGAGTGTATGTTTAAGCATGGACTAATTAAAAGCATGTTTGAATTGACTTAAAAGTTTGTCAAATCAGTCATTTTTAATTTTTAGAAGTGTTTGACAAAATTAAAAATAACTTAAAATAAGTTTTAAATGACTTTTAAAAAATTTAAAATCAAAAATAGATCTTCTTCTATTTTTTATTTTTGACTTGAAAATAATTGAAGTTTGATTATTATTTTTTTACTCAAAAACTAGTATAGTATTTTTTTTAAAGCAATCGATTCTAACTGCTCTTTCACTCCCTAGCTCCCTAGCTAGCCCCACCTAGAAAAGGAAAAAAAGCAACTTGTCTCTTCTTTTCTTTTCTTGTCCATGCAAACAAACTACTCCCTCCGTCCCTATTTACTTGTCCATATTTTCTTTTTTGGTTGTTCCTATTTAGTTGTCCATTTTGACAAATCAAGAAAGGACAACAAATTTTTTCCTATTATACCTTATTTACACTTCTTGAAAATTGTAAAAGTGTATGTTGTTTCCCTCCAATTTATTTCACTTTAATTCAAATAAGTGGAGTAATTTTGAAGTGAAAAGTTGTCATAAGGGTAAAATTGTAACTTCACTGTGCTAATCATTGTTGCCTTAATCTGTGTGTCATTTCTAAAGTGGACAACTAAAAAGGGACGGAGGGAGTACTTAACATCTAAACATTGGAAATAGTAGATTGATTGGGCAATTGGGTAGTGAACAATAATTGTTGTTAATTATTTTGACTGATACCCGATTAGAAATCTAACCAACCACATCAATTTACTAGAACGTCATTGGTTATATCTATGTAGGATGTACAAGGATCAGATACGCATATTATTTTTATCAATTATTGCCATTGGGGTAGAACCTGGATTTCATCCTATAATGCTTATTGACATGAAAGACTACGTCAAGTCATTAATACAAAATATAAGTAGGGTTTAAGTTTTATATGTGCAGTTCAAACTTATAAAAGTGAAATATTGTCATAGAATTGTAACTTATAAAAATGAAACTTCAAGACAATATTTAGAATTACAACTTGTAAAAGTATGAACCTTGAGCCCTGATAAAATTTTCTTGGAGTTTTTTGATATTTTAACTAGGAGTATTTTTATTTAAAATTTGATTTTCTTATTGAAAAATAGCTGAAATTTAATTAGTTTTTGAAAGGGTGATCTCATTATGTTAATTAGCAATGGATTATCCATGATTTTGGGAGCATTGGGCTATTGAAGTGATCCATCCATGTTCTTAAACGTATCAACAAAGCCCAAATTATTCGCTGTGTAGTATAGGCCTGCAGGTTACTGTCCCGTGATTTTGGGCCTAATGCATGATTCTCCACAAACTCCGCTTTTCATTTACATGATCTTTAAGAAAATATTAATTATAAAGAATATTTATTTTTATCTATGATGTGTTACCAAATAGAAAGAGTTGGATAAGAAGGGTCAAATTAAAGGTTACGTAATATTGGTGGTCCGAGCTGAGAATTTTGACATTATCCATCAACTATGAAGGGCAAGTTAAGAATGATAAGTTACAACTTACAAGTCAAAAAGAATCGTAACAACTAACAAGCATTTGAAAACAGACAAAAACACCTAATAAACACAAATGTTTCTTGGGAATTGATAAGTTTGGTTGATGCAAGAGGACGCAGCTCCATATTCCAATACTCAATCTGAATCATCATGTTACTTCTTCGCTCTTTTTTTATGACACCATTTATAAAACATTAATAAATCTAAAATTTAATTGTTCAATCAAAAACAGGTCTTAATTTCAGTATATATAAAATATATTGATAATTTTTTATATTTCAAAATTTTCATTGAAAATTTCGACTCCAACACCAAGTACAATACAAGGACTGAGACAAGAAATCGAAACAAATACATGAGTCTTTCAAGCCATTTCGTCAATATATTATGATATAAAAAAAACGAAATAACTTGGGAGATCTATGTACTTGACTCCGTTTGTCAGTTGGACCCTCCTACTTATCACTTTGTCAAATGAACCCTTAAACTCAATGAAACACAATATTTTAAACCTTTTTTCGGATCCGCCTCCCCTCCATTTCGTCAAGTGCACATCTAGATGAGAGATATGTGTATTATTTAAAGTTTAAAGGTCAAGATTATATTATATTAACAAATATTATAACTATAGTTGAGTCAACTATTTTAGAAACTACTCTCCAAATTTGATAAGAATTACTATACATTTCATACAAAATTTAATATTTATTAATATCATTAGTTCATCTTAAATTTTTATATTTAAATATAAAAATATAAAAATTCTTCTCACCATATTAGTTAATAGCTTTTGAAAATCAGTTTTTACTATTTAAATATTTAATTTCCACTCGAGATATATAAATTACGAAGAAGAATTATAATTCCTCAGACACATTTGCAATTTCTCCTTTACTTTCTCTTTTCTATTTTTTTTTCTTTTAATTTGTTGGGCAGATGCTAGTAAGAATTGGATTTTACCAATGGGTAGGTAACGATATATGACCAACGTTACGGTGCTTTACAATATATTCCACACAAAATTTGATATTTATTAATATTAAATTATAAAAATTTAAGATGAAATTAATAATATTAATAAATATCAAATTTTGTATGGAATATATTGTAATTCTTACTAAATTTAAAGAGTAATTTTCTAAAATTATTTGACTTAGCTATGACTATGATATTTGTTAATATAATATAATCTTGACCTTTAAATTTTAAATAAGACACATGTCTCTCATCTAGACATGTACTTAACGAAATGAAGGGAAGGGGTAATGGAGGGGAGCCGGATCCCTTTTTTTCATGTGTAACTCAACGTCTCAACCTACTACACCTGAATTACCACATCATTTTTTAATGACATATCATAATTATTTATTTATTTTAAATGACACATCAAAAATTAAAATTAAAAAATAAATAATATACAAAGAAAAAAAATGTAATTTTCTCTCTCACATTGCCCCTTCTTCCTCCATTCTTCACTTCAATGTCTTCTTGGTACTCAAGCTCAGCGCCCGCCGCCCAGTCACCCACCCCTTCTAAAAATAAAAAATCGCCTCCTATTATCACCCTTTTTCATCTTTTTTACGCCCAAAAACAACTTCAAACACAAAAATTCATTAGTTACTATGTTGTTTTTTTTTTTAAGAATTGTTGATAATTTTTTTTTTAATTGTTATAATATGATAGATTGCAAATTTCGACCTTGCACGTGTTAGAGTTCTATTTGAAACAATAGATCTTGAAAAATTAAGTATATTAATATAGTGAATGAGTTCATTGGCAATATATTTTCTGGCAAAGACTGTGTTTTTAAATTTTGTGATAATGGTGGTAAGAAAGGTGTTCGTCATCGTCAAAGAAGAAGAAAGTAGAATAAGGCGTAGGTTTGAACCGCTGTGAAAGAAGAAAGAGTCGTGAATAGGTGAGTGAGTGGGCTAAATAAAAAAGAAGAGAGAAAGGGGTTATGAGGCCGAAGAAGAAGAAGCAGAGAATAGGGGTGGGTGGGGCTGAAGAAGAGGAAAGGACTTGATTTTTTAAAAATTCTTTTTTTTTTCTTTTTGTAATTTATTATAATTTTAATATTTTTAAATAAAAATATAATTTTCACTTGCTTCAAAACGTATGTTGTCACACACTTATTCAACTAAGCTATTTTAATGTCACATAGTGTTCATTTGGCAAAGTAATGAGTATGAGGGTCTAACTAACAAACGGAACCAAGTACATGGATTTTTGAGGTCGTTCCACCTATTAAAAATATTAACTTATGAGTTATACCCTTTAAAGTTATTTGTTATTTTGGTATCAAAATTATTTTATTTGTCAAATAAAATAATTTATATCAAATCAATACTCGTTACGTCCACTTTTATTTGTCATATTGCGCTTTTTGAAAGTCAATTTGACTAATTTTCAAAGTTAAATTATATTACATTGATTCTATATTTTAAACAAAAAATTTAGATATTAAAAAATAATACTAAAAGTATTATAAATTGCATTTTTTTGTATATCAATATGATGAAAAAATACATCATAAAATGTTAGTTAAAGTTCTTATAGTTTGACTCTAAAAAAGGAAACCATGACAATTAAAGTAGATGGATGGAGTATGTCTTATCATAGCTAAGCACTTAAGGGATCGTTTGGTAGAGTGTATAAGAATAATGCAAAATAGGGTATATTAGTAATGTTTGCATTAGTAGTGCTTGCATTAGTAATACTTGCATTAGTTATGCAAGCATTATTTCTTATACATTGTTTGGTTTGATATATTAAAAATAACATATCTTGCATAATTTCTATTAAAAAATATATGTTTACAAATATACCCTTCACACTTTATTTATTTGTACACTTCCTTTACAACAAAGTTCTTTGCTAAAACATCAAAAAAATTTCTTTGCTAAAACATCATTAACTCTTCTTCTTCTTTTTTAAATAATATTAAATAGTTGTACTATTGCGTCAAAATATTTTTGTGGAAAGTTGGCAATTTTTTTTTTTTTATCAAATTTATCGTCACAATAGTAAAATTTTTGATTAAATTATATTGAAATTGATTTATTTATTTTTTTAAAAAAAAGATACTTAAGAGGTCATAAAGCCTATTAAGACACCAAAAAATTAAAAGACACCGAAAAGCAAATCAAAATAAAAACAAAAACTTATGACAACAAAAAAAATGAAAAGGCTTTAAGGATAGTTTTGTAATTATTAATTTAATGCAAGTGTTAAAATGCTATGTATTACCAATACCTAGAATTTCTTGGTATTAGTTATACATGACATGAAAAAGTGTACCAAACAAGATACTAATACACACCTAATGCATACATTATATTTTCTAATACACTCTACTAAACGACCCCTAAGTGATTTATGTATTTAGGAATAAAAATAATACCTCTTCCTTTTGTGAAATTATTTTCTTATATTAATCTATTTTAAATATAACAATTTTCTTATGTAAAAAATAATTTATTTTCAATCATTCAATTTGAACCATGTTGTAATATTAATTCAGTGAAATTTCACTTTGACATGTATGTGATCACAAATTTTGATAATTTCATAGCCAGTCACATTATTAGGTGTGTATGTTTAAGCATGGACTAATAAAGAGTCTGTTTGAGTTGATTTAAAGGTTGGTCAAATTAGTTATTTAGAAGTGTTCGATAAAATTTAAAATAACTTAAAATAAATTTTAAATGATTTTTAAAAATTTAAAACTGAATTTTTTGACTTGAAAATAATTAAAGTTTGATTTTTTTTTTCTTACTAAAAACTAAAGTAGTATTTTTTTAAGCAATCGACTCTAACTGCTCTTTCTCTCCCTAGCTCCCTAGCTAGCCCCACCTAGAAAAGGAAAAAAAGCAACTTGTCTCTTCTTTTCTTTTCTTGTTCATTCAAACAAACTAACATGTAAACATTGGAAATAGTAGATTGATTGGGCAATTAGGTAGTGAACAATATTGTTGTTAGAATAATGCTAAATAACCAGAAAATTTGATCAGAAATTTAAAAAAATTATAATATTTTTTTTAATTTTAAAATAAACTGATCTTTTTCCATTTTTTAGTTAAAAGGTATTAAAATTTAAAAAGTAAAAATATTTAAAAAGGTAAAATAACATAGATAAAATATCATTTTGGCCAAAAGAATTTTTCTTCTTGTTAATTGTTTTGACTAATACCAATTAGAAATCTAACCAACCACATCACTTTACTAGATAATTATTTTGACTAATACCAATTAGAAATCTAACCAACCACATCACTTTACTAGGACATCATTGGTTATAGGGAAAAATGACAAATATACCCCAAACTTTTGTAAATGATATGTGTATATTCTTCGTTATACTTTTAGGACGTCAGTATCCTTGCCGTCCAAATTTTGGAACATATATATACCATTTAAACTAACAATGGTACACGCGTCTCAATCCTAACCACTGATCTGATATTTGTTAAATTTCTACCCAAAATTAAAAAAAAATCCACCCGAATTAATCTAGAAACCGCCCAAATACATAATACCCATGACCTAAAAATATTAACCCAAATCCCCGACCCCAAAACTCCTCCTCTTTCTCATTCACCTCTTCTCTCCAAACAAATCTAACCCTAATACTAAACCAAATCCTAATCCTAGTATCAGTCTCTGTGCTAGTCCTACGATGGTCTTCTTCTCTACATGAAAAGAGAAAGATTATATATATTATGTCCATTTCAGCTCTTGTCGGCCTTAAACCGTCATACGGACAAGAGATAGTGGGCAAAAGTTGAGGTTTAATGTTGGTTGGATAAAATCTGGTACAAAAATTGTGTGAAGTTTTTCGACAGTTCTTCTAATGAAATTTGATCAAGTATAATGATGGTGGTGAGTAAATAATTGATTTAGCTAAAAAGAAAGATTAAATGGGTTAAGACACATGTGAGGAAGTTGAGGACAAAATGGAGGATGATTCTGGGGATGAAGATGATTGGATGGGCCTTCCTCTTCTACGAGAAAGTTGAGGAGAAATTGAAGGATTTAGTGTTCAGGATGATTTGGGGATGAAGATGGGGAAAGATGCTGCTAAACAAGTGTTTAAGTTACTTAATTTGAAATTAAGTGAATTGAATTGGGGATTTGGTTAATATTTTTGGGTAATGGGTATTATGTATTTGGGCGGGTTTCTGATTAATTCGGGTGATTTTTTTAAATTTTGAGCCATAAATTTAACAAATATCAGGTCAGTGGTGAAGATCGAGATATGTGTACCATCGTTAATTTAAATGGTATATATGCTTCAAAATTTGGACTGCAAGGATACTGACGTCCTAAAAGTATAACGAAGGGTATATGCATACCATTTACAAAAGTTCGGGGTATATTTATCCTTTTTCCCTTGGTTATATCTATGTAGGACGTACAAGGATCAGATACACATTATTTTTATCAATTATTGCCATTGGGGTGGAACCTGGATTTCATCCTATAATGCTTATTAACATGAAAAACTACGTCAAGTCATTAATACAAGATATAAATAGGGTTTAAGTTTTATATGTGCAGTTCAAAGTTATAAAAGTGAAATATTGTCATAGAATTTTAACTTATAAAAATGAAACTTCAAGACAATATTTAGAATTACAACTTATAAAAGTATAACTTTGAATCCTGATTAAATTTTCTGGAGTTTTTTTGATATTTTAACTAGGAGTATTTTTATTTAAAATTTGATTTTCTTATTGAAAAATAGCTGAAATTTAATTAGTTTTTGAAAGGATGATTGATGTTAATTAGCAATGAATTATCCATGATTTTGGAAGCATTAGGCTATTGAAGTGATCCATCCCCTTCTTAAACGTATCAACAAAGCCCAAATTTGAACTCCACAAAGCCTAAGTTGACAGATTTGAACTCCGCTTTTCATTTACATGATCTTTAAGAAAATATATTTGTTTTTATTTATGATGCGTTACCAAAGCTGAGAATTTTGACATAATCCATCAAGTATGAAGGGCAAGTTAAGGATGATACGTTACAACTTAACAAAGTATTTGAAAACAGACAAAAACGCCTAATAAACACAAATGTTTCTTGGGAATTGATAAGTTTGGTTGATGCAGGACGCAACTCCATATTCCCATACTCAATCTGAATCATCATGTTACTTCTTCGCTCTTTTTTTATGACACCATTTATAAAACATTAATAAATCTGAAATTTAATTGTTCAATAAAAAACAGATTTTAATTTCAGTATATATAAAATATATTGACAAATTTTTATATTTAAAAAAAAATCTTGATTCCAACACCACGTACGATATAAGGATTGAACAAGAAATCAAAATAAATACATGAGTCTCTCATGCCATTTCGTCAAAAATATTATGATTACTAAACCCTTTAAAAGTTATTTGTTATTTTGGTATCAAAATTATTATCCTATTTAATTAAGGACAAAAATTGAAAATCAGCAATGATCCGTAAAAAAATCTCCTTCCACACCAAACCAAAAGGGCCTTAGTTAAGAGTATTTGCAAAGCCTAAGGCAACGTCGTGTTATTTGCTCTCGGAATCAAATTGATGATAAGATTTACTTTTTTTTCCTTTTAATAACAACTTTGTTTGGATGTTAGCTTGTTAATTACTGCATCCAATATTGTTATCTTTTTCCTAATACAAGTATCATCATATTAATAATAAAAATTAATAAAATGATGATTAACTTAGTGGTAAGCATTGTCATCTCCGCTTGAATCACGTGGAGTTAATAATGGAAATATTTTCAAAATTAGCTTAATACCAACCTACCAGCCTAACCAGTCATGTTGTTTCCCTTTTGACTGTAACAAACTTCTACCCATTTCTCTATCTTTTCTTTCACCAAAACAATATCAACCTAATCCAATCCTAACAGTGCAAAGTTTAAGTTTCAATGGGGACTGAAAATTCTGGAACTGTGGAGATATCGGAGCCATTGTTAGAGGAACCCTCCAAAATCCCCGAATCGGATTCAGAAAATATACCCGATTGGAAGGAGCAGATCACCATTAGAGGTCTAGTGGTGAGTGCTGTGCTTGGTACTCTCTTTTGTATCATCACCCACAAGCTCAATCTCACTGTTGGTATCATTCCTTCCCTTAATGTCGCTGCTGGTCTTCTCGGGTTTTTCTTCGTCAAATCATGGACCGGTTTTATGTCCCAGCTCGGATTTTCTGTTAAACCATTTACTAAGCAAGAGAATACTGTTATTCAGACCTGTGTTGTTGCTTGCTATGGCCTCGCTTTTAGTGGTATGCCCCTATTCTTATTATGCTTTTGCCTTCATCCAGTTACCAACTAGTTTGGGTGAAAATGTAATTCATTGATGGAGTAAACAAAGCAACTCTTAGTTATATATATATATATATATATATATATATTCTTGTAGCCATCAACTCCATTGATTCGCTCATTGCTACTATTGTTTCTGTATATCCCAGATTTCATTTGCTGAGATTCAAATGACTAAAGTTTATGTATACACTTAAAGTGGGTCCTAATGTCAAATTTAAGCTCTTTTTTACTATAATATTTACATAGTAACCAAATAAATTTATGTTTATCATATGTCTGATTCATGATGCATTCTCTTGTTACCTTGTTTTTACAGGTGGCTTTGGATCATACTTGCTAGCAATGGATGAGAAAACATACAACCTTATAGGTCCTGATTATCCTGGAAACCGTGCAGAGGATGTTAAGAATCCAGGGTTATTATGGATGATGGGATTTATATTTATAGTTAGTTTCCTTGGACTTTTTAGTCTTGTGCCTCTCCGTAAGGTACTGTCTGATTCTGATCATCTCTGATTGTAGTTCAAATAAAATGTCAAGGTTTGCATGGTTTTGATTCCATCTCTCTGCAATGTTTCGTGTAAGAAATCTTGTTAGAAATTTGATTTAAGAGGTGAAGAAGACATATAACAGAAGTTAAAAGAAAACGTTGGTCGAATCAGGAATCAACACGACTGCATTGTGCTTGAACAGTTAGAGCAGCCACTGGGCAGCAGCGTCCTTTCTATTAATTTATGTATGCTATTCTGCGAAATGCTTCTTTAATTTTGAAATTTCTCAGCAGCTATATTGTATTAGTTTATTGAGTTCTGGGAATATGCACCACTGCCTTGCTTCTCCGACTTCTTGTTGTGTTGGGTGGGATTAAAATATCAATTTGATAAATTTTGTTTTCTCTTTTAAATGTAATTTCAGGTTATGGTAATGGGTTATAAACTCACATACCCTAGTGGAACTGCAACTGCCATGTTAATTAATAGCTTCCACACAAATACTGGCGCTGAACTTGCAAGGCAAGAGATCCATTATTATCTTCATTTCTGTATCTAAATTCATAAAGATGCCACCCTTTTGAGCTACCTGATTGATGATAAAAATGCAAAAGGTGCCTAGTAAGATAAGACTGGTTCAGTTAATTTTCTACTTAATGGTCCTTATCGGCAACAGAGATGCTTGGTGATTGATGTACTAGACGAATAAAGCTGTGTACTTTGCCTGCTCGACTAAACATCACCAAATAATTAGTTTTCCCTATTCTTCTCTGGCTTTTGGAGTTGGTTCCTTTTCTTTCCTTTTTTTAGAACTTTATGAATATAAAAGTTTTCATGTTATCCTTTTTCTGCAGTGGGGGTGGGGGGCTTCAACTATTCGATCATTTGCATGTTCTTAGGAGAACTTACTATGGAATGTCTTGTGCTCTATGAATATCACAAGTATCTTTTGTTGTTACAGGAATCAAGTTGGTCGTCTTGGAAAATATTTGAGCATAAGTTTCTGCTGGAGCTGTTTTAAATGGTTTTTCAGTGGTATTGGGGATGCATGTGGCTTTGACAATTTTCCCACTCTAGGGCTCACCCTATTCAAGAACACGTAAGCATATCCTTCTAATATCTGCAATTCTTATATTCCTTGCTATATGTGCTAGGTAAAACTCTTTTTCTTCCTCTTTTTCCCCCCTCTATTCATATTGAACTTGTTTTTCTATTCATATGATTATTTGTTACTCTTAAGATTATAATTTTCATGGGCTAGATGGAGAGGAAGAGAATAATTGTAGCTTTAGATGGGAATGAGAATGCTATATTTATGTTTTTTGTGGACAGTTGTTCATTTTCAAGAGGAGGAAACCGGTTCTTAAAGCAAATATGTGCTAGGCTGTTAGAACACCAGCAAACATGTAATGGGGATTCATATAGCCGACCCCGACTTGTTTGGGACTGAGGCGTAGCTGTTGTATAGATGATTGGTGGCTGTGAAACCTCTTTTTCTATTGGCTCTTATGGATACTTGCACTATTTTTCAATGTTTACCTATTGTCTTTTACTCTTTATTCTGACACTAGATATTTTTGTCTCTGGCTTTTGTTCTAGTAAATTGAGGCCTAACACGTCTCATAGCTTTGTAGTATGAATTCCTTATACTCGTTTTCTCCCTCTTCCCCTACCTGCTGGAATTAGAAAATCTGTAACTTTCTTGTTGAAGTATGGATTGACTATTGATGTTTTGGTTCTTACAGTCTTCATCCTGCAGGTTCTATTTTGATTTTAGTCCGACTTATGTTGGATGTGGTCTTATCTGTCCTCACATAGTCAACTGCTCAGTTCTTTTTGGAGCTATTATATCATGGGGTATCCTGTGGCCATTGATCTCTCAGCGTGCTGGTGACTGGTACCCAGCAGACCTTGGAAGCAATGATTTCAAAGGTCTCTACGGATATAAGGTGTGTAATTACTGATAGTAATTTTAGCTGATTCACATCCAAAAAATGACAATCTCTGTAATGTGGTCTTAATCTGCAATCCTGAGAGTACTGTACTTCAAGAATGATTGTGCATACATTCCCAAGCTATTCCTGTACTTCATTTGGCAGAAAATGATTTAAAACAAGGGATGAAGAGAAAGATAAGAGGGAATTTATATTTTCTTGTCAGCCTAGGGTGTAAAGATTAATATCTGTAGTCGACTATATAGCAACGAGAGACATTTTCAAATTTTAGGATACTTCTAATTTGCTAAAATACTTCTCAAGCATAGCATCTGCAATTTTCCTTGCAGTAGGTTTTGAATGCACAATATTCAATTTCTTCAATTCCAGTTTAATAACCGTATTTCATAAGTCTGCTTTATCTTTCTGGCCTTGGTGCTTTTGTGCAACGAACTGCCATTGGTCCTTTGTAGGCTAGCTGTGTCTATGGCTTAAGATTGTTGGTAGGTATAGTTAGAAATTGTGATACACAAGAAGTCAATCGGTTGAGGATCCTAGGCATTTTGGTGAATGCCCAACGACAGGGGTGCTTCTCCCGGGGGGTTGGGTGCTTGATTTAGGAGGTATCTACTTGCCTACTCCAAATCTGTCGGCCAGAAGCAATTACAATTTACAGCACACCCTAGGCATCTAACATCACTGAAGATACACACTTCTTAAATTATAAACGTAAAGAGTATTGTTGTATATTTATTTTTCTGGAACGATTCTACATGTAGGATGATAATGCACCATCAACTGAAGATTGCCTTTCAGTTATCAGTATTTATGAGTTCCTTTTTCCCCAAATTAAGAATCCCAAGGCCTCATGAGAGGCATGTTTTTTTATATGCTTCCAGGGTTCTATCTAAAGCTTTCTAGGTGTGTTAGCTAAAGATATGAGAATTGTCCTCCTATGTCACCTCTTAATAGTGAAATGGACCATGAGGAAATGATAATATTCAGCATATCCCCCCCCCCCCCCAACCAGAGATTTATTATTTTTACTGTTGCAGCCCCTAGAGTCAGATTTCTAACCTCATGTATCATGTTATCTTCCAACCAACCATTTAAAGGTGCATTCGTAGCATCACAAGTATACTCATTCTATTCTTTCCCCTGGAGAACTGGCCATGTACATCTATTGGTGCTCTTACAATCTTTCCTTATACTCTGTTGGTGTTATTGTAATCTTCTTTTTCTTTCCTTTTTGCAGGTCTTCATAGCCATCTCTCTCATACTTGGGGATGGGCTTTACAATTTGATTAAGATAGTGTCAATCTCCGTAACGGAAATTTTTAGAAATAGCAGCATGGAGAATAATATTCCCTTGGTCATGGAGGTCATAGGTAGGTTTTAGTTGACCAAGTATTTCATTTTTAAGTACTGAGAGAAACACTGCATATTGGAATGAGCACCAAATTGATAAAATTACAAATTGCTACATTAAAACTCCAAATTGCTAAACAGATGGTTTCTCTTTCTGCTTGGTTATAATGTCAATGCAATTGCGGATCAATGATCAAGCAGCGGAAAAAGTTGATGGTCAACTTTTGCATTGACTTATTCCTCGTTTCTGCAATTGCTTTGTGAACCAATTAATCAGTCAGAAAGTACTCTGTTACTGCACTATTGGAAGGGGGGAATGGAAATATGAAATTATATTAATCTTTCAGTTGACGTGCACTTTTTGGTGTTCGCTTTAAAATGGCCTTGAGAGATTACTACTTTATGTCATAGATGATGTTTCTTGATTTTGTCTTTTCATTTTCTTACAGGTGGTGAGAGTTCCAGACTAGAATTGGAAAAGAAGAAGCGCGACGAAGTTTTCCTGAAAGATAGGATACCATTCTGGTTTGCTGGATCTGGATATGTTGCCTTGGCTGCAATATCTACAGCCACAATGCCAATTATCTTTCCTCCTCTGAAGTGGTATTTGGTCCTTTGCTCATACTTAATTGCCCCTGCCCTTGCTTTCTGCAACTCCTATGGTACAGGACTTACAGACTGGAGCTTGGCTTCAACTTATGGTAAGATTGGTCTCTTTATTATTGCGTCACTGGTTGGAAGCAATGGCGGGGTCGTTGCAGGATTGGCAGCATGTGGAGTTATGATGTCCATAGTCTCCACTGCTGCTGATTTAATGCAAGACTTCAAAACGGGGTATCTTACACTTTCATCAGCTAAATCGATGTTTGTGAGTCAGTTGGTGGGAACAGCCATGGGTTGCATTATTGCGCCCCTCACATTCTGGATGTATTGGAATGCTTTTGACATTGGATCTCCTGATAGTCCATACAAAGCACCATATGCTGTTATTTACAGAGAGATGGCCATTCTGGGGATTGAGGGATTCTCCGAACTTCCAAAGCATTGTCTTGCATTGTGTTGTGGGTTCTTTGTGGCAGCACTGGCCATTAACCTCTTGAAGGATGTCACTCCAGCGAAAGTCTCCCAATTCATTCCAATTCCAATGGCGATGGCTGTACCATTCTATATTGGGGCCTACTTTGCAATTGACATGTTTGTTGGCACAGTGATATTATTTGTATGGGAGAAGATAAATAAGAAGGATGCAGATGATTTTGCTGGTGCGGTTGCATCTGGGTTGATATGTGGCGATGGGATTTGGACCATACCATCAGCTATACTCTCTATCTTCAGGATTAACCCGCCAATCTGCATGTACTTTGGGCCTTCTGTGCGCACCTGAACAAGTGTATTTGCAATTCTTTATTTACTCTTTATCAGGAAAAAACTCTCAGATTGTAAATTATCTGTTGTCCAAGTATTGCTTCAATCTTCTGTACCTGTAAATGTGTACCCGATGTTAAACTTGGAAGTTTCACACATGAAAATGAAATCTTACTAGTGTACTTTTAAAAGAAAATGTGCATGTATATATAGCAGCTATAGTTACCAAGTAAATTCTGGAAATGAGTGGCCACTTTCAAGCATTTGACATTGCTACTGTGTTTCCTAGTTTTGGAAAAATACTGCAACCAGGACAACTGCCAACACTCAAAGATAGCTGTTAGATCTGTAAGTTTTCTCCTCCACTTCTTTTTACTAATTTTGGAAGGCTTTAAAGAAAATGAACACATGACATTATGTAATTCCAATAGACTTGATAGTATGTTGGAAGGTCTGCCCTTGAAAATGGGGCTTTCTGAAGCAAAAATTAGTGAAATTGATTAATTTGATTGCAGAACTTTGTTTAATTACTTATTTTTGTTAAAGGTCATGTCAAAACTTGGAAATATTGATGCAAGCTGTCTCTCTCTTTCTAATAATTCTAAATAAGAAATTAGAGTGCATGTGAGTGATTTGGTGTATCCAGAATCGCTCCTATACTTGAAGTTTACCCTCAATAAAGTAAAATTTTGTTGATATCTAATGAACAAGTTGGGTCAGGAAAGAAATTGTAAACATTGCGGCAGGCAGCCTGAGACGTATAATGTGGATTTGAGAGAGGTTACCTTTGATAAAGAAATTCCCTCCACTTTTTGGGAAGGTTGTGACATGTCACCATATTTATAATTGATGTTGAAAATCATCATTAAAGAATTTAAAATTTGAAGTATAGAGTTGTGGCATCTCTAGATTCGAGGCAAGTCCTTTTCTTTGTTGCCGTCTATACTTGTCAAAACAATATATTACTCCTATAATTGCGTTGAAGAGCATTTCCAGAAGAGAAAGACCGACCGGCCTCTTTGGCTATAGGAAATTGACATCACATATAACTTGTGCTTTATTATGTATTCAAGTCAATCAGTACCACAACTTTAAAATTATGCATAACACACTATTGTTTTAAATGTTTTACTGTACTCTATAACTTGAAACTGTTATATTCACTTTCTACACACCAAATGTGGTTAATCGTTTGGACCAATAAACAAAGTAATAAATGTGAGAAATTAATTAACTTTGCCACCAAATTATAACTATTTTTTGTTAGGAAATGTAACCAGCTATAGTTGTGTCACTTTAAGAAAGACATTTCACTTATTTCTGGATTCAAGCATATTAGTTTCAATTTTCTATGTATCATCATGCAATGCACGTTAGGACTCAACTCTCGAGGGTGTAGCGTAACGTGTTGACCAACTGGTGTTATTATTTAATATCACGGACCAATCAATCAATTATGGAGTTGCTTGGATTTCAAATTAGTTGTAATATGCAGTAGGTAATGGAAAGTAATTAATTGTATTTTTTGAACGAGGACCTAAATGAGCCTTTTCGAATAATTCGATATTATATTTGAGTCTTTTCCCATTTGTTAAAAAGCATCTCCGCTCTAAAACCGAAATTGGACTTAAACAAAAACTATAGTAGCAAAGTTTATGGGAATTTGACTGTTTGCTTTCCAGCTTGGTTGTTGTTTGATGTCCTTTCAAACAAATACGGAGTCAGGGTTCCAATTTTATAGATTATGATTTTAAAGTTGACATATTTCAAGCGCTAATAACTGAATATAAAATCTAATATATATGTGTATATTATTGACTTTTAAAATATAAATTATATCATTTAAGCAAAAATAACTGAGTTCCTTTTGTCAAAATTCCACACGGTTTTTATTGGAAAAGAATACTGCTACAGTAAATGGAAGTATTGGTAATTATCCTCCTGTAATGATTTTGCATGTCATCTTCTTCTATAATTAAAAAAAGGGAATGGGTTTCATTTTCTTTGATAGTACTAGTATAATTGTATTAACAAGAAAACAACTTTGAATAGTTTATTGAATTAACTAAGATTGGGTAAACACATTTGTTCATAGAGGAGGTATCAAACGTCTCGAGCCACCCACCGCACAACAATATCAATATCAATACCAATAACATCAGCAACATGGAGATCAAAGACTTGCAGATTGAAATTGCAGGAAAAGATGAAGCTAAGAAGCATCAATTGGCTCCTAAAAGAAAATCCAATAAAGATAGGCACACTAAAGTTGAAGGCAGAGGAAGGAGGATTCGCATGCCTGCACTCTGTGCTGCTAGGATTTTCCAACTCACACGCGAATTGGGTCATAAATCTGATGGAGAGACGATCCAGTGGCTATTACAGCAGGCAGAGCCCTCCTTAATTGCTGCAACTGGCAATGGAACAATTCCGGCATCGGCTTTAGCCGCAGCTGGACCCTCTGTTTCCGCTGGTTTGCAGCAAAAGATGGATGGAAGTATTAGTAATAGTAGTAGTAGGACCAGTTGGCCTATGGCCCAGTTGGCCACAACAGGGATATGGCCCCCATCTGCTCCTGATGTCACTAATTTTGGCCACAATTTGGGAACTGAAAGTCTGCAAAAGATTAGTTTCCCTGGATTTGACCTCCCCTCTACCAATTTGAGTTTTACATCTATGTTGGGTGCCACTAACCTACCTGGGTTGGAGCTCGGATTATCACAAGATGCTCATATGAATTCTCAGTCTCTGAATCAGATTTACCAGCAGATGGGGCATTCAAGAATGCACCAGCAGCAACAACCTTCTCCCGAGGATGATAATTCTCAAGGATCAGGACAGTAGAGCTTTCATATAATACTGATTTTGGGGTATATAAAGTGAAATTGTGTTTTCTAAGCTAGGGTTTATTTTTAGGAAATAGTTTAGCAGTTCATTTTGACCTTTATATCCTAGCGGAGTGCTTATATCTTCGTTTGTTGAAATAAACATAGAAATCATATATCCAGAAGCAATTTTCTCTCTTGTGTAACACATAGATTCAGTGCAAGACGCTGAATTCTGAACGCCTAATTTTTGTTAGGCTAATTCAACATGAACCTAGAAATGAATTCAGACCCTCGATATAGGTATAGCTCTACCGATGGGTGACTAGAAAGTCCATGTATGTTTCTACATAGATATTTGTATACCGATAAGAAACTAGGAGGGGGGAACTCATGGCATCACTTGCAGGTAAAATCATCAACTGAAGAGGTCTGAAACCTCCCAAATCTAACTCTTTACTGTTGCTAGCTAAACTAGCTTTCTACAGAAGATCCAAGCTTCAATACGAAGTTCCATCCTCTATTCAGTTCAATGTTCTTGAAAAGTTGCTGCAGAATTGGAACTTCTACCTTCAGTGAAAAAGGTCAGTGCTTAATTCTTATTCAACTCATCAGGCAGTTTGTCCATCAAAGTCAGCCTTTCACTTTTATCCCTTTCCTTCACAATGTTATTGAGAAATGCATTGTTTTTTTTGACATATGGCACCAAGTCGTAAAAGAAAATTCTCCTGGTTGTGACATTTTCGGTGTTTATAATGTTTATCTGTATATTACATTGTGTATTATTCACGGAATATGTTGTTAGGAGTGTCTACGCTTGACATGGGGTGCCAGATTATTAGGTAGATTACTATCTTATGGAAGTTCGTGGCTCTATGCCATTTCACAGACATGTGCTTGGTGCAGGAGCAGTATATAGAAGAGAACAATTTCATTGTCTTGGAAGGGGCTAAAGGATTACCTAAGAGTAATAAGGAATGGTACAACTTTAAGTTGAAAGGGGAAAAAGGATTACCTAAAAGTAATAAAGAATGGTACAGCTTTAAGTTGCTATCCCGCATTAGCAGTTTATCTTCTCTAGAAGAAAAGCACTTGGAATAGCCCTAATTTGTTGTTATTCCAACAATAATAATTGAGTAGAGGAAGGTACGTAAAATCAAGCGTCGAGACAGTATGCTGCAACCATACTTTCATTGGCCTTTCATAAATATGAAGAGGTTTTTTACCATTCTAATGGTGAAATAATCCACGTCCTTGTCAGATTCTTATGCATTCTTTGCTTCTAATAGATTCAGAAGCTGGTGTAAATATAGAAAAATATTATTCTTTTGTTCATCTTTTAATCACCTTATCACCCACTGTAAACTCTGTACTGTGATAAATTTGGCAAGGTGTTGATATATTTAGGTTAAGGGATGATATGTTTATAGATTTTTAACACATTGAAGAATCAAAGAAAAGAGTTGTCATTTCATCATTTGTTCAGTCATGATTGTGACGACGTCTGATGCCTTACTACATGATTACTGTCAGGTGCATTTCTATTGCAGTTGCGATCCCAAGGATGAGAGAGTGCTGGTCCTAGTAGCTTCCGGGATGACAGAAAAAAGATGTAAAAATTTCTAGTGTTACTTATGGATGATGCCTTTTATAAGTGTGGCAAAACTTTACTGTCATCTCTAGCCTTGTTCCGGTTGAAAGGTACTTTGTAGTCATTAGTGTTGAAGACTCAAAATTGACCTTTGCACCTTTAATATGCTCAGATTTTGCAAATATACATCAAGGGGCTCGCTGTATAAACATGGTATACATATGTGCATATGCAGATAATGACTACAATTTTGAGTCTGAAAAGGTTAAAAAAGAACAAACTGTAATGTAGGATATGTAAGGAAGTATGATCAACAGTAGAATCAGTGGCGGATCCAGGATTTAGAGTCCGTGAGTGCCAAATAGATTTATCGATTAAATTAATTGTCTTTTCGATATATATCATAAATCAATCAATAAAATGTAAATAATAAGATATTACACTTTTATTGAGTATTTAATCAAATAAAAGAAAAGTCAAAGGAGTAATAATGTAATTAATTTAATTTAAGTCAATAACAATTATAAAAAAAAAAAAAATGGTGCCAGTGCTTGGAGCCTTTTTTTCCTTCTAAAGTTGCCCTCCTACCATGGCACCACAAGACAATTTTGTTCTGTGGGTGACACGCTTTATATTTATATAAATATTATATATATATACCTATGTATATATAGAGTTTTCGTCGAAGTTCGGGGGTGGCGTGGCACCCCCAAACCTCTGCATAGATCCGCCACTGAGTAGCATCAATTGACATGACAAAGCTCATGTCAATGGTACTTGCAAGATATTCGAATCTGTAAAGCCATGAAAAGAAGAGGCTGTCATTCAATGAATTTTTATACTCCCTCCGTCCCTATTTACTTGTCCATATTTCCTTTTTTGGTTGTCCCTATTTAGTTGTCCATTTTGACAAATCAAGAAAGGACAACAAATTTTTTCCTATTATACCCTTATTTACACTTCTTGAAAATTGTAAAAGTGTATGTTGTTTCCCTCCAATTTATTTCACTTTAATTCAAATAAGTGGTTGTAATTTTGAAGTGAAAAGTTGTCATAAGGGTAAAATTGTAACTTCACTGTGCTAATCATTGTTGCCTTAATCTGTGTGTCATTTCTAAAGTGGACAACTAAAAAGGGACGGAGGGAGTATGAAGTAGTAAACACAAGATTCTTGATAGGCTAAATGGTCTGGTGGACCCTTATATTTGTACCCGTTTGTATTGTGAACCCTTCTACTTATTCCTTTGACATCTGAACTCCCGAACGCAATTAAACTCAACATGTTGAACCCTTTCAACACATCGTGACTCTCAATCGCGCTGATGTCACATTCCATGTAAGATAAATTTTGCCACATCATTTTTTATTTTTTATAATAATTTCTTTTTGGACTAAAATCATAAAGTTTTGATTCAAACTTTACAAAAACAAATTAATTATTCTTCTAAATTAAAATTTTGGGTCTCCCTACATATGCCATTTTCACCGTGAAAAGGCCCAATCGCCGGAGAAATTTGCCGCTGCCACCACTCCTCTTGCCGGCGAGACCACAAATACTCTCTCCTTCATCTGTCTCCGTCTTCGTCGCACACTTTCACCATTTTTCTTACCTCATCCTTCTCCAATCTCCATAAATCCAAAAACCATAAGCTGCCGCACCAACTCATTGTTGACATACTCACTAGTTTGTTAGTTTGTTATTAATTCTTATCAAGTTGTTGGAGTAGATTTAGATTAAATTGTTAAAGTAGTTCCTTAGTTTTAGTCAACTTAGTTACATATTAAGTTGTTAGAACAGTTCCTTAGAATTAGTCAAGTTAGTTACATCTTACCTGTATTTAAGTTGGTGTTACAGTTGAATAAGATTCATTCAAGTTTGCTTTGATTCTCAATCTCTTTATAGTATTAGAGTCCCTCTCAAACTCTCAGGAGTCCAATCCAAATTTTTTTTTCCTCTCTTTGCGTCCAAACATGGATGTTCCTGCTACCACCAGTGATAGTGCTGCTGCAGTTCCGACTACTACTCATATGGTACAGTTCAATCCAACTGCCCAATTACCTATCAAACTGCAAGGTAACCTTAACTTTGCCACCTGGAAGGCGCAACTAGTGATACAACTCAATGGACACAAATACCTTGGACATCTCACTGGTGCCAAATCTGCTCCGCCAACCACTATCACACAAACTGATAGTACCATCTCCAATCATGAATATGAGCTGTGGTTTTGCCAAGACCAACTAATTCAACAGGCAATGATGGGATCCGTTGACCCCACCATTGCTCCCACTGTTGCAACTGCCTCTTCGGTAAAAATAGCTTGAGATCTCCTTCATGCAACTTATGCTAATAGGAGTCACACTTGTATTTTTAACTTACGAGATCAGTTGCAAAACATGAAAAGGCCTCCAAGACAGTTGCTACTTACCTACAGGAGATCAGATCAATTTTTCATGCTCTCAAAGTAGTGGGCTCTCTGGTGGCTGATGATGAACTAGCAGTCAAGATTTTAAGTGGCCTAGGTTATGAGTACCATGAAATCACTGTCGCTATAAGAGCGCGTAACACAACCCTAAGCTTTGAGGATCTATTCCAGAAATTCACGGACCATGAACTCCTTTTCAAACATCAAGATATTGACAGGTCATCCTCCATCATCACGGCTGTAGTTGCACAAAGGACCAACTTCCAGCCCCAAAATCAGAAAAATAATCGTCGCTTTCCAAATCAATCTTCAAGACCACAAGCTCCACGACAGGCGGTCCCTGGAAATCAACATAATGGGAGACTACCCAGGCAAACAGTAAATTGCCAACTTTGCCAAAAGATCAGTCACACAGCTGATGTGTGTCGCTCAAAATTGCACAACCACTTTGAAGTTGAGGTCAACTTTGTGTCAAATCATCACTCAGATGCAAATCCTTGGATCCTTGGATCCTATACTCTGGAGCAACTCATCATGTCACAATCGAGTCTATAATCTTGAAGAATACACTGGCAATGAGGAAGTGTCCATGGGTGACGGTAAAACTATTCCCATTATTTACACTGATTTTACTTAAATTAAGGCTTCTAACTCCAATTTTATGCTCTCTAACACTCATTGTGCTCCAGCTACAAAAAAAAACCTTATTTCTGTTGCTAAGTTTTGCACTGACAATCTGACCTCAATCGAATTTTTTTCACTTTTTTCTTGTGAAGGATCTCTAAACTTGGAGACTGCTGGTTCAAGGCCGGAATAAACACACGGACTCTATGAGTGGCCACAGATGAATCATGTGTCACCTTCCGCCAACTTCACCTCCACCAAAGTTTCCGTCAACTGTGGTATCGTCACTTGGGTCACCCTCATCTGAAAATCCTAGACGTAGTACTGAATAAATTTTCACTTCCCTTTTCCACCAAAGAAAAGTTTCATTTTTGTAATTCGTGCTCATCAAATAAAGCTCATCATTTGCCATTTCAATGACTCACTTTAAATAGTAATGCACCACTTCAAACTTTGTTTAGTGATTTATGGGGTCCATCACCCATTTTATCCATTGATAAAAGTTGTATTATTGCATTTTTGTTGATCATTACACCAAATACACTTGGTTGTATACAATCAAAAACAAAAGTGAAGTCGCTTCCATTTTTGCAAACTTTCATCCTTTAGTGAAAAAAATTTTCAAACACAAAATTGTCTCACTTTATACTGATGAAGGGGGTGAATACACAAGTCTTAAACAATGCCTATAATGCCATGGCATTCAACATTTGATCTCCCCACCCTACACCTCCCAACGAGTTGCAATCGCTGAACGACGACATCGTTACATTGTCGAAACAACTCGAACTCTTCTCAATGAAGCCTCACTACCATCTGAACTATGGTCCTTTGCCTGTCACCATGTTGTCTATCTTATAAATAGACTACCTACACCTGGCCTGAATTTAGAGTAGATTTAGATTAAGTTGTTAAAGTAGTTTCTTAGTTTTAGTCAATTTAGTTACATATTAAGTTGTTAGAACAGTTCTTTAGAATTAGTCAAGTTAATTACATCTTACCTGTATTTAAGTTGATGTTACATTTGAATAAGATTCATTCAAGTTTGCTTTGATTCTCAATCTCTTTACTCATTGCCCCTCACCAGCCTCGTTCCCCTCTCCACCGTCTTCATTTTTTCGTACCATCAATGACTCCTGCGAACCACCAGGGACCCCCTATGCTCTCCATCCTTTTCGGTGTACCAGAAGGCCAGAAAATTCCCCGCTGCCTCCGGTGTACTAGCATACTCCTCGCCGCCTCTGGTGTATCAGACCACCTAAAGAAGATGAAAAAAAGAAAAAAAAAGAGTTGAAAAAAAAATGGAGATGGCTGAAAAAAGTGGGTCATTTAGTGAAGAAGAAGGGTTTCAATTTTCTTTTTTATGTTTATTATTTACTCTTTTAATTTAAATATTTTTTAAAATTTAAATATGATGTTCACTTGCCTTAATAGGCGTGTGGTCTCACTCTCTTGCCAACTCAACCATATTAATGTCACATAAGCATGATCAATGGTCAGAGGGGTTTAATATATTGTGGTTTATTAAGTGTAAGGGTTCAGATGATAAAAGGTTAAGTAGAAGGGTTTACAATACAAACGGGTACAAGTATAGGTATCCACCAAACCATTTTGCCTTCTTGATATATAGTACTATTAGTTACAATTGAATCATTTCCTTTTTTATTTTGTTTGTCTTATAGATAGAGCTAAGAGTTTTTCAGATGTGAATGTGGGTACTAACTATTTCCTAGTGTTGCTTGTTCTGAGGAATTACTAGTTAGAGCATTTCATTCTATCCTCTTTTTCTGCTTCCACTTTTTAATTATTATTTTTAAAATCTTTTACTTGGAAGGTTTAAGGACCACAAAGACAAAAGCAAAATGAAAAGGATAAGAATAAGGGTGTGTTAGCCCACACGTGTGGGGCGTGAGATATTTTCTAATCTTCTTATGTTTGATCGATTAAAATATTATGAAATTTTCTTCTACTAAAAACAAGTTTCTTAAAAATTAAGAATGTAACTTCTCTAGCTACCCCCACCACTCCAGCCAATCCACTTTCTAAACCTCACACGTATATAGTATTTGTTAAGATTATATATACACATAATTATTATTGAGACCAAAGGCGGCGGAGCTAAGAGGTGCATAGGGTTCATTTGAATTCCTTTTTCTTGAAAATTACATTGTATACAAGATTAAGATTTCTTTTTATATATATAGTAGATATTGAATCTCCATAATATTTTTTGCTTAGTGGTAGTTGGAGAAAATATACATGATGCCCAATCCTTTGGGAGCAACTTGGGAAAGGCATCAATTAGTGGTATAAATGCTCATTTGTTTGTGGTCCATGCTCTATCCTCATCCTTAGTTGCTTCACATATGGTTGCAATAAGTTGAATAGTCCAAACCAATTTGGCACCCCTTTATCCCCTCCTTGTTGGGCATTCGATAGAGACGGTATCTGCTACGTGGACAAGTTGCTAAAATAATGTTCCTTTCCATATCTTTGGCAGAATCTCTACATATCTGGCCATACTGTATATATATAATTGATAATCAGGAATAAAATATGAAACTCCAATATTATCTGATTGGAGCGATTCACAAAACATCAACGTGGACGTTCTTAAATCAACGCATGATTAGTGATTATGTTATCTTCTTCTTTTTGGGTAACATATGACTTCAAAAGTAGACATCAAATGTCGATATTGATAAATGATAGAGTCAAATTTTGTCACTCATAGTTAAATCAGTGAAACCATCAATACCTATCACACACGATCATGTCAATGTATTTGTTAGATTTTTGGGGTTTAAAATGGAGAATACATGTATTATGTATTTATGTTATTTTGTATTTGTATGAATGAACAAATGGAAAATTACAAGATATGGAAAACAAGTCGTATCAGAAATAAGATTAGGAGGAAAGTTGAAAATTGGAGGGCTAGAGTAGAGTATGAAGATGATTTAGGGTTGGCCAAATAAATCCATTCACCGCCCAACTTGTTACACTTTGGACTTTCAAGAACATGGTCGTGGGCCACAGCCCAAACATTTGTAGGAAAATGGCCGAATTTGTTCCTTTGGCATCTCCAACCCAAACACCAAATTTTACACAACACTATTTTTGGTATAATCAACTCCAATCAATTGCATCAAATTTTATATCAAAAAGAAATATTTTTCTCTCTCTTCATTATTATATTATTTTCTTATTTCATAAAATAAATTCTTTCTAAAACATTCACCACATATAATTCATGGTGAATATCAATTACTACTTTGTTGAATGTTTATTATTTTCGGTTATTTTTAAGTACATTGTATTATTTGTTTAAAAATTTATATGTTTTCATTTTTTATTTTTGTGAAGGTTAATTGTAGTTATATCCAATTATTTTTAATAAAAGGCTTAATGCCCAACATATATATATATATATATATATATATATCCAATTATATTTATAGTAGAATTAACATAAATTTAATTTTTTTTAAAAGTCATATATAGAAAAATTAATTTATAAAAAAGCTAAATTTTATATCTAAAATTAATATTATAAAAATATTACATAAAAAAATAATTAAATATACAAGAGATTTAATTAAAACATACAATTTATATAATGTTTAATTAAAAGTTTGTATAATAAAATAATATTAAAATATTCAAAAAGTGAATTGGTGTAATGAATACATCAAATTTGGTGTAAAAATTGGTGTGGGTTAACGCTAAAAAACACCAAATTTTACACCAAATAAGGATTTAATGTTGGGTTGGAGATGGTCTACTAAAAAAAAGATAATTAGGCAAGATTTAGTTATTTACCAAGTATTTCATCTTTTATTTTATCTAAAATAATATATAAATTGAACTTATTCATATTATAATAATGGATGATTGTAATTTGATTATAATGTGTTAAATTTTATATAAAATAATATGAAATGTAATAATAATTATACTAATTTTAATACATGAAATTGATTTCCTAACCAACCCCTTAGGATTGTAAGTCGAATAAGACGAAATTAGTCAAAATAATTCTACTAAAGGGCATAAATCGACATCACACTTTGAGATAACCTACAAGTCTTTATAGACTTTTGTTTAAAATACAAAAAATATTTTAGCAGTCAACCTTGGAATATGCCAATTAAATCCGTCATCTCCTCCCCTCCGGGGGAGGCACTTGGTCTAGTACCCCTTCGTTCCACTTTAATGTCATGTTTACTTTTAAAAAGAATCATTATTAGATTTAACAAATATGACTATTAAATTGAGATACAAATAAATAGGAATAATTTAGTAGTATAAAATGAGTACTAACTAGTTAGTGTGAATAGTGGTGCGGCGTGTTGTTTTTTTGATTGATACATACTAATAAAATTGGAAATATGGATGCCTTTTCCACTCATTAAAGCGTCACTTTACTCGTCTTCAGCTTTTGCCTTTCTTCCACAGACATTGGAGACTCATTCTACTTTTAACCCTTTCTTCTCTCCTCCCATATCTTCTTCTTCATTCATCCCACTTTTCTTCTTTCCAAATTGAGAGACATGGATGACGAGTATGCTAAGCTTATCAGGAGGATGAATCCTCCCAGGTACTTCTCTCTCTCCTCCTTATTTTTTTCATTTCTAACCAATTTCCTCGACCTAGATTATCTTGATAGTCACACCAGCTAATTTGATTAATTTCTTTCTTCTCTTGTGTCCTTACAACTCACTAGTTTTGGTTGCTTCTTCTTCTTGTCAACTTCTATCTTCCCCTGTCCCTGAATTGATTTTGGACTCGAAAACTGATCAAGTTGTTTATATAATTAGGCCATATTTTGAGAAGAAAGATCATCTTTTTTCTTTAACCCTTGTTTTCTTGTTTCTTCTTACAGAGTGGTAATTGACAATGACTCTTGTGAGAATGCAACCATTATCCAGGTATACATACCCCCCTGCCCATGCCCGTCTTATCCCCTTTTTTCTGTTTCTCTGTATCAAGTCTAGCCATCCAGTTCATGTTAAAGATGCCACTTTCTGTGCCCTAAGTATTTATGTTATGCTCAACCTCAACCTTGTGCAGGTTGACAGTGTCAACAAGCATGGGATTCTTCTTCAAGTTGTGCAGGTTCTGACGGATTTAAACCTTGTTATCACGAAAGCATACATTTCCTCTGATGGGGGATGGTTTATGGACGGTAAGTTCTTATTATTTACTCAAAACCAAGAAATTCCATACTTGCCACTAATTATTCTCTTTATTGTTTCTTCAGTGTTTAATGTGACTGATCAAGATGGAAATAAAGTTAGAGATGAAGAAATCATCAGCTATATCCAAAAGGTATTTCATATTAAGGGTCGACAATTTTCATTGCAGTATAGTATTATGGTCTATCAGCTAAACAGTCTTTAATATTTTAGGGGATTGTTTGGTATGGGAATGGGATAGACAAAGTTACTCCATGGATTGGGACTGAATATGCTGTATTATTAATGCTGAGATAAGTTATGCTAGGATTATATCTTATCTTTGGTGTATTAAGGGCAGTTTTGTCTTTACTCATGCTTATCCATGTATTAGTAACCCTTGTTGATACCATGGGTTGCTATGTATTTGCTATACACCCTATAATATTGAATATGATGTATTACTAATACATGTGTTAGTTATACATAGGTTGAAAATCCTTCCAAACAAAAGATTAAATAATACCATGACTAATACATGTATTATTTTCTCTAATACACCCTACTAAACGGCCTTTTCTTTTGCCCCCAACAAAATCAATAGGCTGTAGGCAAGAAAAATCCTATTTGCAAATGTGTACATTGATTTCTTTTTCCACACTTAGCTCAAAGATGTGCATGGATCCTAAATTCTTTCAGTTTCTTGTTACACAGACTCTTGAAAATGACGAGGTTCTGTTACCCTCTTTAAGGGGAACTGTTGGCTTGATGCCTTCTGAAGAGCACACGTCCATTGAACTTAGCGGGACAGACAGACCTGGCTTATTGTCTGAAGTGTGCGCTGTTCTTGCTGACCTTCACTGTAATGTGGTGAACGCTGCAATCTGGACACATAATGCTAGGGCTGCAGCCGTGGTTCATGTTGTGGACGACGTTACAGATTGTGCAATTGAAGACCCAAAACGCCTTGCTACAATCAAGAAACTTCTTCGTAACGTCCTCAAGGGAAACAATGATTTGAAGACTGCAAAGATGACACTTTCACCTCCTGGATTTACACACAGGGAGAGAAGATTACACCAGATAATGTTTGATGATAGGGACTATGTAAAAGTTAGAAAGACAGAACAGGGCAACATTGAGGATTTGAAATCCGGGCCTTGTATAACTGTTTATTATTGCAGTGAAAAGGATTATACTGTGATCACTATGAGGTCAAGGGATCGACCTAAGCTGTTGTTTGATATTGTCTGCACTTTGACTGACATGCAATATGTGGTCTTTCATGGAGTTGTTCACACAGGAAAGAACGAAGCTTATCAGGTAATGTTAATTTCTACGTGGACAGTACTTGATGGTTTTTCTACCGTGTACTGATTTAAGACAAGCTTAGTTCAATTGAAGTAGTGAATTAGTTTTGGTTTGTGATGGCATATTAGCTAACAGTCACTTCCTTTATCTCTGCTGCTTTGTATGTCTAATGTCAATCTAAATCAATGGCCTGCTGCAGGAATTCTACATTCGACATGTTGATGGGCTTCCAATAAGCTCAGAGGCTGAGCGAGAGCGTGTGATTCTGTGTCTTGAAGCAGCTATTGAGAGAAGAACCTCTGAGGTGAAGTGCTTTAGTCCGAGACAAGAAGATTTTAGTTTCCAAAGCTTTCTCTAGGATGAGGCACTAATATGTGCTAGCTTTCTGCAGGGTCTGGAGCTAGAATTGTGTACAGAAGATCGGCTAGGACTACTATCAGATATCACTAGGATATTCAGGGAAAATAGTTTGTGTATTAAAAGAGCAGAAATCTCAACACAAGGGGGGAAGGCAAAAGATATCTTTTATGTCACAGATGTGACTGGGAATCCAGTTGAGCAAAAGACAGTTGATTCAATTTGTGAGCAAGTTGGCCCAAACATGCTGCATGTTAAGTGGAATCCTTGTCATTCAGAAAAGCTACCTGAAGAAGGAACAATTAGCTACCTCTTTGGGAGTCTCTTCAAAGTTCGAACCCTCCAAAGTCTGAAGCTGATTGGATCCTACACTTGAGTGGTTCCCTGTAAGACTGGAAAACATTGTAGATATGTCAGATACACCACTCACAGTATGCAGATTTCAAGTAACAAAAATTGTTGATAGATATCCTACCCATTGGTGAAGAACTCTTTAGTTTTATGTAAATAGTAACCATCAGATAGTTAGACCATATAGTATCAAGAGATATAGAAGAAACTCTTAAAGCATCAGTAGTAGCAGATATTGCCAGGTGTTGTCTGTATATACATGGATGTGTGATATAAGTGGCATGTGCTCTGGACAGTGTTCACTATAAAAAGGAAGAACCAAACTGTATAATAGAATATAAACTTGTACAAATATTTATTTTATACTGTAAAGAAAACAAAAGGTTTAGTGTGATATTTTGGTTAGTGTGGGTTTAGATCAAAATGAAAAATTCCTCAGTCCCTTCCTTCTCCTAACGTTTCCTTTTTTTTCGTATAGTCTGCGGTGCTAATGCATTCATCGCTACAAGCAGCATGCTCTTCTTAATTTTTTTTCAGATGAATTCAACTAAAACTTGGGAGTTGTTACGGCTTCCACTTCAGTACTCGCGCATGCAAGATTAACTCTCTTCTGCTTCTGTTATTGGTTCTACTTTGTAGCAGCATCCCAATATTTTTGAAGTAAAATTTACTTTACATACTTCAAAGGTAAGTTAACAATTCAAAATATTTAGAAAGTATTTAAAAAAATTATGTTAAATAAAAATATGGTCCAAATAGTAGCTCTTTTTGGATAGAGGAAGTACTAACAATTTTATGGTTATGTAAAATAACTAGAGGAAGTAATGCTGGAATAGCTAGCCTACTATACATACTAGTACTACACAGAAAACAGAAAAGAGAGCGTATAAGATGATGAGGCGATCAGTGGGGGAGTTTGCAAGTGTAATAAGCCGAGCTCTCATTCACGCATCAAAGCAAAGAAGCCAAACATGGACGCCAGCACTAGAGCAGACGTTGTATCGCCTCGGATGCCGGGAATCACTCAGCCCGACACTCGTCGCCCGAGTCATCGACCCTTTTCTTGTCCACCACCATTCTCTTGCACTCGGTTTCTTCAACTGGGCCTCTCAGCAACCTGGATTCTCTCATGACTCCTCCACTTACCATTCAATTCTCAACTCTCTCTGCATCACTCGCCAGTTCAACACCCTTGATAAGCTCTTTAAACAGGTAAGAGCCCAGAAAATCCGTCTCCATCCTTCTCTATATCGCTCTGTCATTGTTTCCCACATCATTGCTAAGAAATCCAATTTAGCATTTTCCATTTTCACTGAGGTCCCTTCGTTCGCGTCGGAGATTGGATCCCAAACTTGTAATTCACTTCTCGCTGCTTTATCGTCAGAAGGGAACTATAAATGTGCTTTGCAGGTGTTCGACGAAATGAATCACAGAGGTGTTCGCTTGAACACTCTTGGTTTTGGTGTGTTTCTGTGGAGATTCTGTGGATTTAATGGGTTGGAAAAGACTTTGAGTTTGTTAGATGAGGTTAGGAAGATTGACTTTTCGGGAATTAATGGATCCCTTCTGGCAGTTTTAGTCGTGCAGGGGTTATGTTCTCAGTCTAGGATAGCAGAAGCTGTTTCTGCTTTTGATGAATTGAGGATAAGGGAATGTAAACCTGATTTTATTGCTTATAGTATTGTTGCTGAAGCGTTGGGGAATATGCGAAATGTAGTTGACAAAGATTTGGTTTTGAAGAAGAAGAGAAAACTAGGAGTGGCACCAAGGAATAACGATTATAAAGAGTACATCTTTGATTTGATTTCGGAGAGGCTGACTTCCGAAGCTAAAGATTTGGGCAAAGTAATTGCGTCTGGTAACTTTCCTATGGATGACGATTTGCTCAATGCTTTGATAGGATCAGTTTCAGCCATTGATCCTATACTTGCCATCTTTTTCTTGAACTTCATGCTAGATAGAGAAAGGTCCCCTAATCTTGTTACTGTGACAAGTTTAAGTGCAAACCTTTGTAAGCATGGGAAGCTTGATGAATTGCTTGAAGTTTTTCAAAAATTGTCTTCTAGAAACTATTTTACTGACACACATGGCTATAATATTGTGGTTTCATTTTTGTGTAAGGCTGGCAAAGTGAGAGAAGCTTACGAAGTTCTCCGTGACATGAGAAGAAAAGGTGCAGTTCCTGATATACAATCTTACAATCTCCTGCTAGAAGCTTGCTGTAGAGAAGATCTACTGCGACCAGCAAAACGGTTGTGGGATGAGATGTTCACAAATGGGTGCCCTGGTAATTTAGAGACTTACAATATTCTTATTCAGAAGTGTTCAGAAGAAAGTGAAATTGAAGATGCTTGTAGGCTTTTCCATGACATGATTGAGAAAGGAGTAGTACCTGATGCTATTACATACACTTCAGTCCTTAAAGGGCTTTGTCAAGCAAAAGATCTCAAAATGTCTCTTGAAGTCTTCAGCCAATGTGCTACACAAGATCAAACCCTTGCACGTTCCGTCTTGTGTACATTCATACTCAGCCTCTGCAAGGAAGGTATTACTTACTCCATATATGTGATAATGATGTTTTACTTGTGATTTATATTAACTGCAAATGTAGTTTTATATTGGGCTGAATATCTCTGTTTTACTAAGTTTTTTACCTTTTACAATTGCAGGTTATTTGGTTCCTGCAATGGAGTTACTCCGTGACCAAAGCACTGATACTGCATTTTTAGACTCCCATCTGATTTTTCTTAAATTTTTAGCTGATGCTGAAGAGATAAGTTTGGCTGTTGAATATTTGAAGTGGATTCAAGGCAAATCCCCTGTGATGCATCAAGCACTGAGCAATGAAATATTGGCATCAATATCATCTTCTTCAAAACCAGATCCAATTTTTAAGTTATTTCAAGTGATGCAAGAAAACCGTCTCACTTGTACTAATGAGTTGGGGAAAGAAATGGCTTACAGATGACATACCACATGTTGATCATCTCCATACGCCTAATGCAGGAGACAACAACATACAATGAGATACAAAACCAACAACCATAATACATAGAGGATCTATTTTTTTCTTTTTTTGGTCATACGTAACAAGGAATACTTAACTAACTAGTTTTTTCCTATTTTGTGAAAGATAATAATTTTGAAGTTACTCGTAAATTAGTACTGCATGCTTGATGGACCATTTTTTATTTGCTCAACATCTATTCGGGTCCTCTAAACCATTTACTAAATTGTCTCCACCGTTTATAAATCTTTCAGTGCTCAAAAGAATCAATTTCATAAAAGTGTCAGATGCTTAACTTATTTAGTATACCCCATATTTATTTTATTTTTAAAAAGTTATTTATTACGTGTCATTTTTTTATTGGGTGAAATAAAACCTCACTTTTGATTAGATTTTTTTATATATATATATATATATAATTTATCCAATATCTGAAATAATATATCAGCTCCATGACTTAATTTATATTTTTCAAAATATAAAAAACAGCCGCAAATATGATGCCAAAGACAAGTTTACTTTGGTGTAAATACACAAATACCGGCTACTGGTCTTTGGCATCAGTTTTTTCCGTCTATTAGATCTTTCCCAATAGTTAATAGGTATTTTTGGCTCTTTTTATAAGAAAAGAGGTAGAAAATGAAAAATTACGAAATTGGAGGACTCAAACAAAAAATGTTTTTAACTTCCGGTAACCGGAGCTAGTCCATGGCCATTATTAACTAAAAGCTTCGATCTTTGCTGATTCCGCAAGCAAAAAAAATTCTCAAAGTTTAAGAAAAGTGGAATCCATGATTGATCCAGCTGAGTAGCTACAAGATGGATAATCGAAATGTTGTCGTTTGCGACAACGGCACTGGGGTATTCTCTTTGTTCTCTCTTTTGAATTGGTGTTGTTTGAGTTTAGATTCGATGATAGAGGAAATTCATCTGAAGATTGCGCAATTGTCAAACGAAATTGATTTTATTAAGGTCTTAATACCTGAAATGTTACTTAATATATTAGAGAAAATGGGCATTAAGTTGAATGTGAGTATATATACTTCCGGAGAAGCAGCTAAAGACGCCACCAAGAGTAGAAATTTCTCAATTTCGATGCTTAAATCACGATCTGCTAACTTGAGTTAATGCCTTTTTTTCTTTTTGAAGATTACACTATCCTTGTGGTAATAGATTTTTCATTTTTTTTTTCTAAATTAAATCTGTCAACTATGCATCAATCAGAAACTAATGGGGGTGTAGTACTTCTCTATATCTATTTTTCTAGTCGGACACATTTCGTTCCGGTAATTTAAAGTGCAGTTTTCATTTAAGAAGAAAAAAAGTTGGTGTATGTCTGGCATGATCACATTACTTCATTGAACTTGTACATATGCCGCTATACTGCTTTATATTTTGTATAATGTTGGTGTGAGATGAATTTGAATGGAGAAACATGGTTAGTAATTCATATAGCCGCCCCGAACTGGTTTGGAGTTGAGGTGAAATTGTTGTAGCTACTTTTGGTTTTATTTCTTTTTTTGGAACTACTCGTTCCTGGAAACCAAATCTCAGTAAGTCAGTTTTCCTTCACAAGATGCAAACTTTGAATTCAAATTTCTGGTTATGAAGATCATCATCCTAACGACTCAAGCATGATGCTATTCCTTTCCTACTGGAGCCTGCTATTCAGTTTTATGAAGTGAGAGACTGTTTTGTACAGAGTATTTGCTTTTTTTCCTTTATTTTTTTTTCTTGTTTAGCATTTCCTTTTTGGGCCAGTCATGGTGATATTTTTTTTGAACTATTTTGATGTCTATATGGACAGTAAAATGGTGTGTCAATTCTCAATGTTTTGATGAACTAATGCAGTATGTCAAGTGTGGCTTTGCGGGTGAGAATTTTCCCACATCTGTATTCCCTTGTGTTGTGGGGAGGCCAATGCTAAGATATGAAGAGTCCCTTATGGAACAAGACTTGAAGGTAAATATCTCTCACTTTATGCTTACCCTAATTGAAAATGTGAGGGTTCTCTTGCATTTATCGAAAACTAGTAAGCTCTTCTTAGAGAAAGAAAATCTGGGTTGAAACTTCATTAGTTCAACAGTTGCTTTCTAAACTAGATGTTATAGCTACTTCTTGTGAAATGAAGTTTAAAATCTATTTTATTTTCTGATACCCCTCAGGATTTTTTGAGTTCTGCTTAGATAGTATACTCCTGGATTCATTGTTTAAACTTATAGCTTGTAACTAGGACATTGGGAATCTTCCCATCATCACTTTTTTTCCTTATGTACTTTGCTCTCTTTTATTCTTATATTATACCATTCTCTAATATATTTTGCTCTCTAACTGTTGAGCTTCATAAGTGTACTCACAGACTTGTTGACGAATGTTTAACTCATTTACATTCTTCCTCTAGGATATTATTGTGGGAGATGAATGCTTGAAGTTGCGCCATCAGTTGGATTTATCTTATCCCGTCAACAATGGAATTGTACAAAACTGGGATGATATGGGGAATGTGTGGGACCATGCATTTTTCAACGAACTGAAGGTAGATTTCTCTATTGCTAACTTCCCTGTGAAGATTTCTAATTGGTTTAAACTTTTTCTTGCTAATTTTTCTTTGAAATGCTTATTGTATGATAAGTTCATGGTTAACTGACAAGACTTTCCTTTCATTCTGCTGGTGAAGATAGATCCAACAGAATGCAAAATTCTGCTGACAGATCCACCTCTAAATCCATCTAAAAATCGTGAAACGATGGTTTGTGTTAATGTTTTAATATTTCGAGAAAATCATACCCTCTCTTTACTGCTTCAATGATTCTTAACTTATACTCAGATTTACTTGAATTACAGGTAGAAACCATGTTTGAGAAGTACAACTTTGCTGGTGTCTTCATCCAAATTCAAGCTGTTCTAACATTGTATGCTCAAGGTACCATTATACATGTATGAGTTCTTGGGGCATAATCATTTTCAATTATCTGCTAGAAGGACCTTCGATAGGAGAGTTTAGAGGTCGTGGATTTGGGTAGAAGGTTAGTTTGGTAGTTGAGCGTTCTCTCGCTTCCTGCGGGATAGGCTTGGTGGTGATCCTTGGACCTTCCTTCTTACCAGTAGTATTAGCACTATTCTCGTAGTTTCTAGTTCTTTGATTTAGTTTGTGCTCAGATTATTGCATTATTTCATTGTCGTTACTGTTCTTTCTGCAGTTTGTTGTGTAATGCTCTCCATTTCGCATTATTTCATTGTAGTCATTGCTCTCATATTTGTATCCCCTTTTTTCAAACTGTTTGGCATGCTTTATTTAAGCTGAGGGTCTATCGGAAACAACCTCTCTATATCTATGGGTAAGGTTTGCGTACACTCTACCCTCCTCAGACCCCACTTGGTGGGATTACACTGGGTATGTTGTTGTTGTTGCGAGAAGGACCATCATAAGTCTTGATATTGCAATTTTTTAGAGGGTATTTGTTACAAGGGTGGGGTTAATTCGATATTTTGCTTCTACTTGGGCCCTATCTGGTGATGGATTTGCTCATTTTTTATGTTCCAAATATGCAGGTTTGTTGACTGGGCTTGTCATCGACTCAGGTGATGGAGTTACACATGTTGTAAGTTTTTCCATAAGCATAGCTGTTTCATGAGTTTGTCTCGGTTCAACATTGATTCAAAAGAGTAGGTTAATTCTTATACAGTTTGAGGTAAGCATACTAGGAGTTGCTACTCCCAAACCTAGAACTGTTTTCCTGCATAGTCCATTGGGCTCCCTGTCTAATAAGATTGCTCCTTCAAGCTGGTCTTAAAGGCAGTGTTTTTTTCAGCTATTTGTTCTTACGGTGGCACATGGTAACACTTGCTATGAACCATGGGGATATTTTTTCTTCTGTATGTTATTCAGAAATATCTTGATGCAGGTTCCTGTTGTAGATGGATACTCATTTCCTCACCTCACGAAAAGAATGAATGTAGCTGGACGGCATATAACATCTTATATGGTTGATCTGCTACTTCGGAGAGGGTAATTGCCAACACATATTTGAAATAAACTAAATAGGGTCATTCATGCTATATTTGATTATTTTAAACCATTACTGGAGTTTTGATGGTCAGTCAATATCTGAAGGTATGCAATGAATAGAAGTGCCGATTTTGAGACTGTCAGGGATATTAAAGAAAAGCTCTGCTACATTAGGTGAATTACTTGCGTCATAAATCAATCCCTTTACTACTTCTTCTGGCGAGTAATGGTATTTGCTTTACTGCAGTTATGATTACAAGAGAGAATATCAGTTGGGGCTTGAAACTACAATTCTTGTTAAGAATTATACTGTGAGTAGGCTCCATCCATAATAAGCTTTTAATTGGAAAAAACAAAGGCACTACTATTTTTTGAGCTTTTCTACTACTTTGAACTGCAATTAGGTATGGTACTTTGCTCTTGGAAGTAAAGATCCTTTTTTCTCCCATAAGAAACTTGGTCATTCTGTAACTCATTATTTCACTTGTTTTTCAACAGCTTCCAGATGGGAGGGTACTTAAAGTTGGCACAGAGAGGTTCCAGGCACCTGAGGCTCTTTTTACTCCAGTGAGCATGCATTCCCATTTTTACTTTCCTCTTTCACAAATCAAGAACATATCTTTTTCGTAAAAATGCACCGGATTTGCTTTCCTCATAGTGGGGAAGATGAAAGGCAATTGATGTTTTCCCATAAAGCAAGCTATCCTGCAAATCCCACATAACACCAGATTTCCATGTCACATTTGTTATCTAATACCATGACCATCTTTTGTCGTACAGCTTCTTAAATTTGGTGGTTCTTTTGCTGTTTAAACACTATTTTCACCTCTCAACTATTCAATAGGAAAGCAATAGAGTGTTATCCTCAAACCAATTTGTTTCAGATAAAAGTGTCAATTAAGTCCTTGTGAAAAATTGAAGCAAGAACACATTGTCTGAACTGCATGGTTTGAAATGCTATTATATGCTTCTGCAAACTTCTACTTTTATGGGTTGATGTATGTGCAAGGAAGCTAGATTTAAAATATTATTCCACGCTTCTACAAAATTTTAATTGATGGGTTGATGTATGTGGAAGGAAGCTAAGTGTCACTTTTTCTGTCCATTTCAGGATCTTATTGATGTTGAAGGTGATGGCATGGCTGACATGGTATTTCGCTGCATCCAGGAGATGGATATTGACAACAGGATGATGGTACTTCAACTTTGAAATTTCTTCTGTATTCTTTGCCACAGTGTTGTCATTTGCAATCCATCATATGTTTAATGTAATAATCATTACTTCAAATTTTCTCTTGCAGCTCTACCAGCATATTGTTTTGAGTGGTGGAAGTACCATGTATCCTGGCTTACCTAGTCGGTAACTTACTCAAAATACTCTTCCTTATTATATAGCTTTGAGAACTTGGAGCTGAGTAGTGCAATTGTGCATGGTTGATTCTAAATGCTACATTATTGTCATACTCTTCTAGGAAGTTTTAACTGGTGTGACAGTTTGCTTTGAGTTTATGAACCAAAATATATCCTTGAATTTATTTTTTCTCAGGACTAATGTTTGATCAATCTGGCAGAGAATTTGAACTGTAAAGCTGTTATGCTATAACTTTGATAACACTCTTTTATTGTGCGAAGAACTCTAATTCACCTCCCTGTGGATTTTGAATTTTCTGATTCCCCTCTTGCGGTATCAAAATTTGCTAATTCCCTCCTCCTGGTAGCAGTCAGCTTTGGTATCTCTGACTGATGACTAATTCCTCATAGTTGTTCTATTTTTTCCCTGCTCATAAGTACCCTTCTGAAATTGTTAGTATCATAACTAACATGAAATGCATGAAGGCATATCTAAAAATGCAAATTAACTTGAAATCTATACTCATTTTCACTACATACTATTTTAACTCTCATCTTGTTACGTATGATAAATTAGAATATGAAATTCTATTCGAGAGGGTAGGAATATTGTTTAGAAATGTGCTATATTAGGAAAATTCAGGTATACACTTTAATGCATGAAGAATTCCTGTTAAGAATATCCGTGAGCTGTCATCGAGAAGGAATTTCATATCTTTGTGATTTATTCCCTTGAACTTTACTTTTGCAGTTAACATATCCTTTGGTTTACTGTGGGAATATAAGGAATGGACTCTTTCTTACCCACCTCATGTCCACACTCATCATTTTCTTGTTTCCTTGAATAACAGCTATTTTCCCTTCTTTTCAAACATTGACAGCCTTGAGAAAGAAATTTTGGACCGCTATCTTGATGTTGTTCTGAAGGGGAACAAAGATGGTTTGAAGGTACTGTGTGACTCTTATTTGTTCTTTTCACGATTTCTTGAGGTTTTTGGTTTTTGGTTTATGAATAAGGTTTATGCAACTAAGTAGCATTTATTCGAATAGTCTTACCCACAAACCACAATAAAATACCTCGATCTCACTGGTACCTTCAGCTTATGGTGGTTTCTGCTCTATATGAGGTCAAGTCAATCAAGAGATGGAGATAAGAAAGTAGTTGGAAAAGGATGTGTAGGGTTTATGATATCTAGGAAGTTGGATTGCATTGCCTACAACTGTTTTGTCTTTTACCATGCATTTCTTGGTTTTCTTAAAGTAGTTGAAATTTTCTCTATTTTTGAAAATTTCATTTTATATGTTTTCTGCAATAGAAATTGCGCTTACGAATAGAAGATCCACCAAGAAGAAAGCATATGGTGTATCTCGGTGGTGCAGTTCTGGCCGGAATTATGAAGGTATGGTGGTATCTATTTCCTCTCTGTTGCCCCATCTCTGCTCCTTGCCTGATCATGCATATAGAAGAGTATTTATTCCCATGAGAAATAAAAAGAAAGCTAATCTCTTGAGATACATCCTTTTCTAATCCGTGTACACTTTCCCATAATTTTCTGGATTTGAATATTCTATTTCTGTCCTCCGTTGAAGTGGTTGCGGCACATGTTGGATTATACTGTTTTGATATGATTTAGGCCCGTGCAATCATCAGCTTCAGGCACAAGGAAATTTGTGTTTCACGTCACTCCAATCCTTCTCTTTTTCTTGTACTTCCTCTGCAATTGATCAAATCATCTGTGTATGAGAGATGTTCCTGTGGCTGAATGCAACTTAATTAAATAAAAGTCCACTTAGTTGAGCAAGTAAAAAATTTTATGCTGTAACTTAATTGTTTTATATCATGCTGAAATCATAGTGACTGGTATATTTCCATGTTTAAATTATTCTTGCTGTCCTATTCTTCTAGTCAGGATGCTCATTCACCTAGAAAAAATAATCATTCTCGTCATTCTTCTCCTTGAGCATTATTAAGTTTTTTTTTTCAATATGCGAAAAAAGGAAAAGGATTGCAATGAATCAATGCACACCCTAATTGAAGAGCATACAATTTGAAAGCAACATTATTATGTTAACAGAAATAAGTAGATAATCGAATAATTTCTGCAGGATGCCCCTGAGTTTTGGATCAATAGACAAGATTATTTAGAAGAGGGAGTTGCATGCCTAATAAGCAAGTGTGGTCAGGCATGATTTTTACATGTCCATCAATTGTTTAAGCTTTTGCTTCTTTTCAAAGAAAAGCTTGGAAATGTACTGATCAAGACGTGCTGGAAATGACTCTTTAGCATTCAAAAAGAAGCTCTTGTACTGTATTTTGCTAAAAAAATCTCAAAGAGACTGGACGTGTCATACTTGAATGTTTTTACGGCATCTGCGGTTTATCTTAGTCGAGCAGAAATTCTTTAAGGCTTGAAGAATTTGTACAGTCAATATTGAAGTAAAATATTGCTAATTGGAACTGCTTTCCATTCCTACACTTTTGTGAAGTGTTTAAATATGTGCGGAAACATAAGCAGGTTATTGCGTAATCTGGTGCAGGCAAAAGAGGAGGTTGTGAACTAATTCTCACAAATGTATAACAGCTTGAGCTACGTTTGATGCTTGTTAACTTTCTATCCAGATATTAACTTGATATTCCTTGTCTATCCACCTCCCTGGTTGAAAATGGCTTATGCATCTTAAGGTTTGAATTTGCGATGAAATTGCTGCTTAAATTATTCATGATATTAGATGGAGTTAAATTGGAAATTTTCTTGGTAGCAATGAGTCAAAGGAATCATTATGCCATGCTTAGGCTTGTAATTTTTGTTTTGTGTTATTGCAGTTGATCAAGGCATAGTATTATTTTCATCTCAGTAAAAACTTTTATGTTAATAGCAGCTAGCATTCTGAGCTCTGGTGTTCGAATCAAGTGATGAGAGTATAGAGTTGTCATATCAGTAGAAGGTAAAAGGAGATTCTTATGTCCAAAGAGCTACACGACACAAATTTGAACCTTGTTTCTGTGTTTTCCATCAAGAACAATTAAGCAGCTAACAACAGTTCCTCTGGTCAAAAACAAAAAGATGAGGTTGTATTTAACAGCATAGCTTTTGATTACTGGAAATAAAAAGGGACATGAATTATACATAGTATATATTCCCTATAAATGGGAATGAGAGAAGACATATAATAAGGAAATAAGATAGTTGGAGGTTCTAATTTCCACAGAGAGCAACATTTCTCTTAGAAGGTCTGAAATTCAAAGCAGTGAGACTATAGATGCACATGTTTGCTTGTTTAGATTTGATTGTAATCTCATCAGTAGTGGTTCTTGTAGAGCCAGGTACATTACAGAAAGAAGATGAGCTTCCAATAAGGCTAGCCCTGCAGGAATTGCCCACTGCTTTCTCAGCAGCACACTCTATTCCATCCACAGAAGGTATCTCCAACCTGTAAACTCCATATTTGTTAGTAGTTCTGTTCACTGACACTGATACTAGTTCTGCCGTCCTTGTCGCCATTGCCTTGAAGGTGCACTCTATTTTCACTTCTACACCTGTTCAGCCATCAATTCCAATGCATTTACGAAATTAATCAACCCATTCTTTTTTAGTAACCCGGCCAAGTTTTAATGGGTTTGGATTATGACCCATTTGTTGGGTTGAACCCAAATGATTGACCAAACGGATCAAAATTCAACTCAAACCCGAATATATAAAATTCAAGATTGGGGATATTGTAAATTTGGAAGAAGTTATAGCATATAGCTTTCAAATTTCTTTTTAAAAAAAAACAATTTAAAGAAAGGGAAATGGGGGTGGTTAGAGCTTTGAGCCGTTCAACCTGTTCATTTGCCAACTCCAGTGTATATATAGGACTATTTTAGATAGCTTTATGCAAAAGATGAAAAATGTTTAATTTGCCCAAAAACTTGTAAGGAAGACTGTACCTGGCATGAAGTAGCTGTGCCTGGAGAAGGAATTATTGGAGCAAATGTCACAGTAAACCATACCCATGACAGTGATCTGTGGATTAACCACTTTTGCTGCTGACGATAGACTCAACCACAAGAAGCAGCATGAAACCACCAACAGGACAAGTGTAGTAGTAGTCATGGCAAACTGAGCTGAGACTTACAAAAAAGAGTTGAGATGAAAATCAACTACTTATATGTGAATAGCTAGCTCGTAAAGTGATTGATTATAGTACACAAAAAGACTAATTGAAGAATTTTATGTTTAAAAACAAAAAAGGAAGATGTGAGCTAGAGTGTGTGTATGGATAATGAGTATAAGTGATGACAGAAATGAAAAAAAGAGATCAAAGTTAGAAAGAGGGGGCAGGGATCGCACCTTATTGCTAGTCAGAATTCACAAACAAACAAATCATGTGAACTTTCTTTGGAATTTTGTAAGGGTGGATGTGTAGGAAAGAGAGTATAGTGGGAAGTAGACAAATTCATTCATTTACATAGAGGAATAAATAGACCTCCCTTTTCATACATGTTTGTTTGTTGTAATTTATGGTGGCCTTGCTTCTTAACGTGATACTACTTTATGTATAGTATAAATAAATTACTGCTACAGTACTATTTATTATTTGACCTAACCCCAATAGGAGCCAGTCACGGACGTGCCACTCTCCCCATATCTGTTATAAATTTGGTCTGGCCACAGAGAAGGATTGTTGCTACTGAGAATCATGTGATATATCATAGAGGCAAAGAATTCAGCCAACCACATTTATTGTAAGTTCATTTCTCATTCTCTTTTTCATTTTGTGGATGCATTCTTCTACTTCCATCAATCATAATTTCCTGAGATTATAAAGGTGTCAAATCGTGTTTCTTATGAATTACAATGTTACAAGCAATAGCGCACTGAGAGAGAGAGAGTATCATACATCACTTACAAGTTTAACATCAAGTGAGTTAAGTCATATATATATATATATATATAGAGCCTGATCTTTTTTAAAAAAAAATTGTTCAAGGTCGGTCACATGTATAGCCTGAATTTCATACAAAAATGACTAAACTTCAGCTATATACGGTCTAAACATCATCCAAAATGGTTGAAGTTGTTTCCTTCTAAATTGTCTGAAATTAGGCTTTGATAAACTAAATTCCAGACACATATTACTTCAAAATCGTGCACTTAAAATTTAAAAATTTAAAAGCAGCTAAACTTGCAAAAAGTTTAGGGCTATGACTTAAATGGGGCTATTGAAATCGGTTGTATATGCACTTCGTAGTCCACTCCCACATGCCAGCCTAATGTAAGACTACGTTATTGGGCTTAGTTAAAACTGGAATTATCGGTTAGATTGAATTTAAGTGGATTACCCAACTAATAAATATGGATTGGGTCAACAACAACTCAACTCGTCCAACTCTAACCAAAAATAAAAATTACTCTTGGTTTGTTTGCTTATAATTTGTTCATTTACCAAACAAAACTAACAAAGTTTTTATTCTTTACTATATATGACTCTATAAAAAAGAAAAAGAAATCTATCAATTTGAATTACATATTTAGCAAAAATCAACCCGAGTTTTAATTTAGAGGCTGAATTAACGAGTTGAGCTGAGCTAATAAATAAATAGATTGGACAAATCATATTACCACCCAAAATAGAGGGAAGAAAAGTAGTTATTTTGTGGACTATCTCACGTGGGTTGGAACTACATAATTGAAGGGAAAAACATATTCACGTCTTTATGTGTGTGTAGGTTATACTTATATTTCGACTTTTTATTGGTTTGGTCTTGAACCGTTGACGTTGAATGTTAAACTTGAATTTGTCAAAAGTTATACAACGCAAGAGGGTAGGCGAAATACATGAGTACTCGTGATGACAGCGTAGCAGCTGCATTTTGTTAATATCAACAGTCTACTAATAGCTTACAAAGTTGCGAAGAAATGCATGTAGACTAATCGTAAGACTAGTATTTTAGTAGTAAAAAAGAGGCACAGAAAAGAAGGGACTAATATAATTCAACAAGAAGGAATTGAAGATGCATGCATGCATGTGCCAATGTATGGCGAGATCACTCATTTTGAAACTTGAAATATGTACTATTATTGTGGCCTAATGTATGCTACATTTCATTCACAATGTATAGACTATATATTCCACTATATACTTGTACACTATACTCGACTCACTACCTACTTCATTGGGCTATATATACATCATGGCGGAACTAGCTAGGCTATTGAACTAGTTATTTAAATGTTAATTACTAAAAACTTTTATTCATCTCCTCCAAAACTTGTAAAATAATTATTTCTTCCAACATCTCATAAATAACTATGCTTACTTCCAATTATTTTTAGTATTTCTTTTTTTTTGGGATGCATGTTCATGTGATGAATGAAATGAATTTCACTTCACATTATAATAATTTAAGCAATTTTCCGCTAGCCCTAATTTAACAGAATGAAGGTGGAACCATGGTCCACATAAATCATATTTCAGGTACAATAAATTAATAACTAGCATACAATTGTTCATTATATATGTATCCAAAAAGAAAAAAAAAGGAAAAAGTCAGAAATGTGGCTTTTCCATTTGTATGTTAGCATACCAATCAACAGACAAAATCTATGATAACTATATATATTTCCCATGGATTATTTTTATCTTTATCTTTTTCTTTTTCTTCTTCTTGTAGTAGCTAGAGATATATTATACATCTGCAAAAATACAATTATTAATCTTCCTTTTTTCTCTTTGCAGATGAACAAATATTCAATTGAAATCCTGTAAATTAGTTGTGTGTACATATATCATTCATTTACTCATGTTGTTTCACTCAAGTGCTGATTGATCCTAGTGTTTTTTAATCTTCTGTATATCACAAAATCGTAGTCTATTTCTTTTACTAAAAACAACAAAGTACTAAAACATTTTATAGAATTCAAAAAGTTGATAAGTGTTCTTACTTTTTCTTAACACAGTATAAACAGTTTATACGATTTTTTTACTATATATACAACTCTATTCATATACTAAAGTTATGTGACGACACACTTCTCTATGGTCTTGGACTGTATTTTTTCTTCTCCTTTTTTGGCATTTTTCTCTCCATTTCATATATAATTATAACTTAATATTTTTCTTAATTATTTTATTTAAAATGTCACTCCATAGTAGCTCATACCTCTTATTTTCATAACTTCTACTCTATTACTAATAATCATTAATCTTGTACCTTTAACTGATCACACATGATTTACATCTTCATTAACTTCTACTCTTAATAATGTTCATTACTTCTATATCTTTTCAAGTCCATAACTCCCAAATAATATGTTACTTATAAATTTTGACATCTATCATAATTTTCTGATTGTGAATTTTTATTTGGTCATAGGTGAAAAATGGCAAATGCATATTAAACATTGGACCTTTATGTTTTTATTATTATGATTAAAAAAGCAAATCAGTTGAATTTGTTTCCAAGTTGAAATGAAACATTGATAGAATAACAAAATAGTATTCAATACACTGCATAACTGAATTTAAAGTTAGGTGAAGTGCATTATATATAAGAAGTTGAGAGCGTGCAAAAATTGATCGAACATGTTTGTGTGTATTGTGTATATAATACTAATTAAAAAAATTGGTATAATTGGACTTCGATTTCTCTATGTTGTTTGGTCCTTGGTGTATTCGTTGTTTTTAATCTTTCTTTTTTAAATTCACATATGATTATTTTCTTTTATAAATATTAGTACTATTACTATTCAAGTAGTCCATTTCTTATGATTGCGTGAAGCGTCGTAAATATATATGGATTTCACAGGTACATCTCAAAACAAATAGGAGTAGTAGTATTAAATACCTATATATATTTATCGTTTTCCTTTAAAAGATGAACAAGACAAAAGTAGTAAATATCTCTTAATTAGACGAGGTCAAATACCTTTTTTGTAGTTATATTATTACACGTGACCCTAACTTTGTTGCCGCTCTATATGTTTGTAAACTAGTGTTTCTGTGATGGGAAAATTAAATTTATTACATTATAGAAATATTTTTAAAATCAATTGGACGACTATTATAATTACAAATAAGAAAATATCAAAATTCATTAACTAGCAACAAATTATAAGCTCTATATACTTTCCACTGGAAAAGTAAAAAAAAAGTTGGTAATATATGTATATTTCGAAGTAGTGTGTATTGGAATTACGTCATAATAAGTTGTGATATATAAGCTTAGGAACGTAACGTAACGTAACGTAATATGATTTTATCAAGTATTTATTTATCGAGCAGGTAAAAAATAAGGTGCGGAGATGGGAAATTAGTGAATAGAAAAATGCCGACTTAATTCACAAGAAAGAGAAAGGAAGGCAACCATCCCAAACGACGCCACATGAGACGATGCTATCAATTTCTACTACTACTATTTCTCCACCCCTTTTTTACTTTCTTCTTCTATTATATATTCCAAAGTCGATCAATTCAAGAACATTATGCTATAACAAATTTACTTGAGTGTTGTTTTACTTACGTATCCTCTCAGTTAAACATTTTTCCCCTCCCCTTGCTAACACTTGTAATTTTAATGTTTAATTCCTTTTTATAATATATACTCGATCGGCGCCGAAACTCAGCACATACATTTTCGTTTCAATACTAATTGCGAATTACTCTAAGAAATTTCATATTAAAGCTAAAAGGTTACAACTCAACCTAACATTACATTTCTACCATTCTCAAATAAACATGTGTTATAAATGTGTATGCTCCACATATATATTATAATCGACAAAGCTCATCTCATAAATTGTAGCTTTTGAGTTTGAATTAAACACTAGCTCAACAACGGCAATAATTCTACATCTTACTTTCATGAGAATTTAAAAAAAAAAATGAAGGTAGCAGGAGGTGTTGTGCAATTCTTTGAACTGATAAACAGCAATACAGCATAGTAATCATCTATCATACTGATGAGTTGGTATTGTATTCTTCACAAATATATATATATATATATATATATATGAAATTAAAGTGCAAAACCTAGGAGTTTGCAGTAGCCTAGCGATTAACTCAATATCCCCCCACCATACAAGAGTGGCCTCATTGCATAGTTTTCTGTATTTATTTATTACTAACTTTTAACTGTATGGTTTACTACTTGAAACAAATATTTTTCTCGGTAGTATTAAATGGCCAGAAAATTTGACCAGAAATTTAAAAAGTCTATAATATCCTTTTTATTTTAAAATAAACTGATCTTTTTTCTATTTTTAATTAAAAGTTGTTAAAGTTAAAAGGGTAAAAATGTTTAAAAAGGTAAAATAACATAGTGCGAAATATGTTATTTTACCATTCTGGCCAAATTTTCTAGCCAAAAGGATTTTTCCTATTTTTCTCATCTCAAATCAATGGAAAATTTGTATTATAGAACATGATTTTTCCATTAATTTCCCACCAAATCAGCTCACTAGGAAAAAGCACAGCTAAAATAGATTATCACTGAAATAGTAGGTAACTTTTTAAATTTTTATGCATGAAAACATTATTTATTTATTTTTCACTAATTCAATTAAAATATCTGTGAGAATAGCCCTTGAACATTTTTAGCGGGGAATTCATAGAAAAATAGTAACTTCTAGTAATGGTTGTGCAATTTTGAGCCACTAATAAGAAAAAATTTAAGGCATGTGCGGAGCGTGATTGTGACTCCGCTCAAATGAAGGAAAACGTTGGCCTGAAGATCATGTAGATGCTACTGAAAAAGAAAAGAAACTCTTCATATCTAGGAGAAAATCCAAATGCGTTGAGAGTCTATTTTCTTCCTTCTAAAACTCCAGAAACACACACAAAAAAAAAAAGATATGCTTGAGTGTCTTTTTATCATGAGTTAGAACAAATACAGATAGAGATTATATTTGAATTGACAATTGGTAGTAATAACCTTGTGCTGAAACTATATTTTGGTCTGACACTAAAGTTCAATGATCGAAAAATAATATAAAGATGTAGGGAGCTACAACAAGACTTATATAGATACCACCTTAATAGTTTCCTTCCCATGCATATGCATGCGTTGTACAATTGGGACTTCAAAACTAGGCTAAGTCAAACTGTATCTTACAGATTGATGTACTTAGAATTTTTACTATATATTGATACAGAATTTATGTTCCGTGCATTGATAGTGTAAAAAAACTACATTACCAAGTTAAGTTTACCACAATAACACAACAGACAACTCTTAAGATCAAGCTTGGTATCGTAAGCGCCAATAGTGTTAAAAAAATCTTTAACATTACCAATGTATATGTGACTCAAACTCATTTGCAATAAGAGACTGTGCCAAGATTAGAAGTTTGGGGTTCTAAAAGCATGCTTCCTTTTAGCAAAAGAAGAGAAAATTTTGTTGATACTAGTGGTTTCAAATTCACAACTCTTGCATGGAAAGCATTTCCACAACATTTTCCTCACTGAGCCATTTTGTTAGATGGTTCACAAATTAATGTACATATATAGTTATTTAATTTTCTAATACCAATACAATCTACAGAAAAGCTATTGGGTTCCCAATTAGCTCAGCCCGTGTTTGTAATCATATTCTTTTCACATTAATGCTACCTAAAAAAACACAAACACAATAGAAAATTGTTCAGAAAAGAGAAGATTATCTGACAGACCAAACACATGCATGCCCTGTATTTATCTGAAATTGGTAGAGTATTAAAAAAATTACATTACATTGGAAGAGTTTAGGTTTTATCTATTTCACTCTATGTTTGTTCAATTCTTCACTATGTTTTTGTCATATGTATTTATTCACTCTAATCGATAGAGTGAGAAGTAAAATTAATAGATTTGATAATTAGTTAAAAGTATGGGTAGAATTGATAATTAGTACTCCATTAGCACTGTAAGTAATTCTTCTATTTCAGAAAATTGGTGGGTGGATTTGTTAAGTATTTTTGGCCTTGGGGTGGTGGGAAGTGACTTGATTGTTAACCTAGAAAGACGCATTGCATTTATCTAATAATATCCCTTTCATACCGCTTCGACCAATCCCCTCTTGCGGATTTCACTATACTCCCATTATTTTATTTTATGGTATTAACTCATCCTTAGCTTCTTATTCAACGTCAGCTGGGCCGGCCCAGGATGGAGCCCACCCTCTCCACGAAACTTCCCTCAGATACGCAGATAGTTTAAGACATAAAATAATAAAATGAAGTGGAATCAACCAATCAGGTGATGGAAAATTTTAGTAAGAGTATAAAAGGTATAATTCCAAATCCCATTTTCAAGTCGATAAAATTCACTAATTCCCAAACATGTAAAAATGAAAAAGCCACAGATTTTTCCTCCCTCCCTCAGATGCTACAGTCTGGACAAGCTGACGAATGACAACCTCTCAACTCTCAACTCTCGCCTATAAAAATCTCTTTCTTTTCCTTTTCGCCTGATTTTGCAACCAATTTACATCTTCTGTATCTTCACAACTCACTCTCATTTTATGTCAACTTCACATTTCTAATTATATACGACATCAAATCATAATAATAATAATAAAGGTTGATTCATCAGTAGAACACAAGACTGCAAAAAGCAGGTCCTGCAGTGAATGCGTGTGATGAACAATTCTTTGTGTGGTGGCAACATGGGGAGTTTAAAGAATGACATAAAAAGTGAGGTTGGCAGCTTAAACAGTGAAATAGCAAGTTTCAAGAGCGAGAATTCTTACAGCAAGCTGCTTCCAGATGACTCTCTTGCCTCTTCTGAATCCAAGAATGTGACTCCTATCGCCTCCGACTTTGAACTCAATCGTGGCAGTCTCACTTTCCCTGCCAAATTTGAAGGCCACGATGATGTTGAAATCCAATCTCCTGATAACTCAATTTGGGAGTCCTTCTTTGCTGATCAGCTGGAGGGAGATTTCATGATCTCTTCCCCCGTCAGGAACCTTCCCTTGCCTCAGCCTGCTTCCAGTTTCTGTACTACTGCTCACAATAACAACATATACGCACATCATCAGGGAATTCATGGGCAAAGCATGATGATATGCTCCCCTCCTTGCTCTCCTCTGAGACCTAATAATTACAACTCGAATAATAAAGGCAAGGGACTGAGCCCACTCCAAAAAGTTTTCAATTCTCCTAATAACCAGTTCATGCAAATTGAGAGCTTTAACCTGCCAGCTCTCGAGAGTTTCTTGGATGATGACTATGACAAGGAGGATTTGGCATCCTCATATTCCACCCTCAAAGTTTCAGATGGTGGTGCAGCAGGATCCTCTTCCGACTCATTTGATGCTCTGTCGGTAATTCCTGATTTCTTAGAGTGCCTGGCGTTGCCAAATTCATCATCCAATACGTCCGGTAGCTTTATGGGATCATTACTCAGCAACACATCTACAGGACAAGTACTGAACCAAGACGATGAGATTTTCCAGACGGGGTCTATTGCTCCTCTATCACAACAGCTACATCAAGAACGGCAGCATGAGAAGCAACAAAAACAAATATCAACACATGTTCAACTACCATCAAAACAACAACAATATACGCAAATTATCAATCACAACTTGGTTGTTGCTGCACCTGATCAGGTATACTTTATCTATAATTTTCTGTTTCTTCTTTCTTAAATCTCATGCAATGACACTTATCAAGGGTTTACCACAGTTCCTGTGAAACCGTATTTCTAGCTCTCATGCAAATATATATATATATATATATATCATACTGTCTTTCCAAAATTCCAATGCTTGTGTTTTAGTGTTGAATGTTCCAGCTTCACAACAATTGTTTTAGTTCTTTTTAAATGCATATAAGAAACCAACCAAGTCTATAGTGAATTATATGGCGGGCTTATCACCATGCAATTTGTCCCTCTTTGTATGGACAAAAGTTTTTTATTATATATGAAAGGAAATTAGTCCTTGTCATTCCACAAAATTGGACTCTTTGAATCAGCTACAAATATAAACTATTGCTCATGTTTCGCCAGATAGCAACGCTTAGGTGGCTAAAGAAGTGGTAAATAATTAAATTGTGCAGATGCAGGATCAGGACAGTGGCTTACAATTGGTGCACCTTCTCCTTGCTTGTGCTGAAGCAGTCTCCAAAGAGGACTATATGTTGGCAAGAAGGTATCTCCACCACCTGAATCGAGTAGTCACCCCAATCGGTGACTCCATGCAACGAGTGGCTTCTTGCTTCACCGAAGCTCTTACAGCTAGACTTGCCGCAACACTAGCCACTAAACCCAGCACCTCTGTCCCAAAACCTTTCAACCCTTTTCCTCCTAATTCCCTCGAAATCCTCAAGATCTATCAGATTCTTTACCAAGCCTGCCCTTATGTCAAATTCGCTCATTTCACAGCTAATCAAGCCATATTTGAAGCATTCGAAGCAGAGGAGCGCGTTCATGTTATCGATTTAGACATCCTTCAAGGTTATCAGTGGCCGGCTTTTATGCAGGCCTTAGCAGCCCGACCTGGCGGTGCTCCGTTCCTTCGTATCACAGGAGTGGGTTCGTCTCCGGAAGCGGTGAGGGAAACGGGTCGATGTTTGACAGAACTGGCGCAGTCCCTCCACGTTCCGTTCGAATTTCACCCGGTGGGGGAGCAGCTTGAGGATTTGAAAGCACATATGTTCAACAGAAGGATAGGTGAGGCACTGGCGGTGAATTCGGTGAATCGACTGCATCGAGTACCAGGCAATTGTATTGGGAACTTGTTAGGGATGATCAGAGACCAAGCCCCAAATATAGTAACGATCGTGGAGCAAGAGGCGAGCCATAATGGACCGTATTTCCTGGGTCGGTTCCTGGAGGCGCTGCATTACTATTCGGCCATCTTTGATTCCCTGGACGCGACATTTCCAGGGGATTCATCACAGAGGGCAAAATTGGAACAGTACATATTTGGACCTGAGATAATGAACATAGTTTCGTGCGAGGGAATGGAGAGAATGGTGCGGCACGAGAGGTTAGAAAAGTGGAGGAGGGTGATGGAAGGAAAAGGTTTTAAAGGAGTAGCACTGAGTGCAAACGCAGTCACACAATCCAAAATATTACTGGGTCTCTACTCCTGTGATGGTTATAAATTGACAGAGGACAATGGTTGCTTGCTATTGGGATGGCAAGATAGGGCCATTCTTGCTGCCTCTGCATGGCGATGCTGATTTCATTTCATTACTTTTCTCAATATTAGTATGACTTTAATCAAAAGAAAAAGAGTCTCAATTATTAAACTCAAATCATTCCATTTAATACCGTACAAGACCAAGGATAGATAGATTGCTCCTCACTGTCATTGCAATTTTAAAAGTATTTTTTGCCAATTTGTTTCAATTATGAGTTATTTCCATCATCAATATACACTAATTTTAGATCTCATATTTTAAAGGCTGCAATTGGAAAAGTCATGTAGAGCCCGGTAAGTGTCGGTATGAAATAGAAAACGGAGGAAATGAATAATCGATCGAGACCATAAAAGATTTTTTGCCACATCAACTCGTTTCTTTGCAGTTAAATGAAAATGCTGTCATTTTCTATCAGAACCAACAACGTGGTTACTCTCAAGATCAGATACCTTTTTGGTGTCCAAAGCTAAGTTGTAGCTGAGAGCCACAAACAGAGAAGCTGCACTGATTGAAATACACAACAAGATTAGATGCCGGTAGGGAATGAGCTTCTATATCCACCGATCTGATCGTCTTCTCTATTACTTTGTACCCTGTTAACATACTGTAATCTCCATTGACATGCCATGCATTATTTCACACTAATATACCAGTTATTGACTAAAACGTGAATCCATAAATATATTTAATCATACATCTTCTTCACAAGATGGTCCAAGTACATAGACACGTGATGACCAGGGTAAACAAGTTAGTATTTAAAAAAAAAAGTTACAGCTAAAAATCCTTCTGCGTGTCTCCACAGCCTTCTCTGTGTATTTTTTATATGAGAAATCTGTGACTACAAGTATAAAGATACAAACTTTATAGAACAAACGTGATCATAAGAACATGCAATAGTTACAAATGCTTTTCAACAAACATGTAATAATGAGGTATCATACAAATTATTGCTCCAGAGTCCAGACTAAACTTCACAGTGCAGGTAACCCAACGATACCACAAGATCAAACTGAATCACTTACAATCTCACAATATGGAGCATGAACAGATGCTTTGATTTGGGTTCTCGATAATCTTCTTTTCTGTTGTAGAAAGACAAGTCTCAGAAGCAATAAAGGAAAAGATTAAAGACATCAATGGCTCAACAACACAATGCTTGGACTGAAGATTAAAAACCGGGGGCAGGAGTAGGGAATAGGGTGTAACAGGGCCACCAAAGATTTTCAAATACAGAGCTCTCTCTTAGTTTTAAGATAAGCACATTGATACAAATGTTCCAGCTTTGAGTATTTGCAACTTCAACAAGTAGAACAAAACTCCTAAGAACTTAGGAAGCCCATATTTCATAGCTGCTCTACAAGTTCAGAGTCTGCGGTAATCTCAGGTCACACTAATAGTGGAAGATTGTTTCAATTGTAGCAAAAAAGAAATTATGCACACAATTGTAACATAGCAATTCTCTCACAGGGCTTCAGATAATTCCACAAAATAGAAAGCAAAAAGTAGCACTACTTGCAGGTGAAGAAGTTAAAATAAGTAAATAACAACAAAGAAAAAATAAACCAAATAGGCGTGATGAAAAAGATGCAACATCATCGACTGCACCTCAATTTCAAGCTAGCTAGAGTCAGCTATATGGATCCCCACTAACCATGGTGTTCCCATTTAGACCCGCATCAATCAACTATTTGAAGATTTAGATTCTCAAAATTTTTACTGGTGTATAAAACCATAATCAAAACCGTATGTGGATATTTTACTTCCATTGTGCCATAATTTGCAGAGTGTACATGGATTCTGAGAGATGGTAGTTCAAGATAACTTTCTTCTGTATGACTTTAGGTCTACCTCATCGTTTTTTAATACTTTCAGTTAGTGACCGGTGCATTGGTAGTCAATATGGGACTTTATTAAATTCACTCAAGTGACTTCTTCTCATTTTATCCTCCAAATGTGTCACTTGCACCTCATACCGAATATGATCAGCTAGTGTTTTCGCCTCCACTAGAATATGAACCTGAGACCCATGGTTCTAATTCCACTTCATTGACCACTAGGTCACACCCTTAGGTGTTTACTTGCATCTTCACAGATAGACAAAAGTGTTAAACGTGAAGGATAGTTGCTAATTTAGTGGACATAAGTTCATTGAATCTGTTTGACAAGTATAATGTTCAAACTTCAAAGTAGAAGAAATATTATAGATGGGATCACAAAAATGTCAAATCATCACAACCACCTTCTTTCTTCTCATAACTATACACATTTCTCCATACCACATATGAAAGATTGCAACTAAACAATATCTGAACACCTTATATTCTTGCCTTGAGAGAAATGCCAATCTTCAGAAAATCTTATCAGAGACAATTGACATCACCAGCATAAATATGTTAGGCACATGTAAGGTCAGAAATAAGACTCGCACTTGCAACACTGTTGCTCACAACAGACATAGAATGACAACATATTGCGTAGTAAGGGGAACCTACCTGACTTTGCTTTAGCTAAAGATGGTTGTACAACAGCATGCATGGTAATTACACCATTTGGTAGCTCGCCAAAAGGTGTCTTGCATTGACCAACAGTCCTGCTGTTTTCCAAAATTTTGCCAGCACATATCAATTTTACATCATTTGCCACCTTAGGTGCAACTTTTTTATCTGCAGTAAAAGCAGCTGAATCTTATCAAAACATAGCCTAGTAACCATATAATAAACCAGCTCAGATGAAGAACCTGTTTTCACAAATCCCTGCAGAAAAAAATGGACCGTGGGAAAAGCATGATATAGAGGAAGATGTCAAATGTCAAAATTCAGATGTCTATTCACATTCTTGTACGGTATAAGAGCAAACATTAAGGTGGTTTTTACCAGGATCAAAATAAATCACCTCTACCAATATATGTTTATAATTTGAAAATATATTGGTCTTGGGTTTATCCCCAGTTCGATAGGAGTGAATTTAAGGCATATTGAAGGTTCAGTCATTAAGTATAGAAACATAAAACTGCCTCTTCTAGTTCTGAAGGAGCATTGTCTTGTGCCCCTGACTTTGGCTCTAGAAGAACTTTACCTATAGCAAATACAGAGACCTTTTAATTTTGGCAGATCTTTTTCTTTACTTTTGGATTTGAGTGTACAGGAGGGAAGGGACTTTTTCGTCCAGGATCTTCAGATCCAAAAGTCCCTCATCAAAAGATTCACTTAGACTCGCCCTACAACAACAACAAACCCAGTGTAATCCCACAAATGGGAGACTTAACGTACGGTATTTAAACATTTTTTGACATCATTTAATATAGCATTTTTTCCTATATTATTATCCATATAGTTATTTTTCATATTTAGAGTTATTTTCCTGGTATCCGATATAAATTGTTTGATTTTGCTGTTGGTCAGCACCTATTGAGCAATGTCCTTTGATTGTGCTTAGCTAAGAACCAATAGATCATGGTGCTTTTCTACGCTTCTGGCCTTTGACAACGATGCGCTTATCCTCTACCAAGAACTCCTAAGGTCTGTGGGTTTTTCTTCAAGCTTTCCCAGGCAAAATGAGTAGGGACCAAAATGCTTGTCAATCTTCAATGAGAATCATTTCTGATTTGGTGTCATTACCTTGAAGATCCAGATATCAAGTTCCCTTCTACAGATACTCTCTTCCTATTTCTTGGTACTCTCAACAAATACTTAGCAAGGCTGTCATAAGTACCCTTGGATAGCCTCCAATGGTACGCATTGTATGAGTATAATACACTTGTATAATTCAGTACATATCTGACACTTGGCATACATATCCTACTTTTCACGTAAGACAATATCAGTCATGCAATTCAGAATGTCTATGGTCACATTAGATCTACATCTGAGTCACTCCAGTGATGGTGTTGATTTTGATCTTAAAGATGGATAATCAATATATCCCTGCGGGGTTTTCACACTGTGAATCGTAGGTTGATTATGTTTGAATTATCTAAACACTAGAATATATAACTGTAGTAGTATGTATGAATGCATTGCCTTCATGAACAATCATAGGTGCAAGAATGTTTGGCTTAAATGAATGAGTTAACTAAGAGTATGCTAGATAAGGTTCTATGGTGGATGAAATGGGTTCACAACTTCACGGAAGGTATATGCCTCCATGAGCTACTTGTTAACCCTAGTTATGGATAAACTAACTAAATCTACTTCATTATAAAACAAAGAATACCTCACTACAATTCTTGCCTCATAAAATTCCGGGGAACGATACTCTCTGTGGTTACTTGACAATCAGGCATTTGCAACAAACACTAGCACTTTTGGATTCTCTACTTGACAATAAACATTGTAACTAATAAATCCGCCTTTGCCTAGTTCCATTTAGAAATTATCACAACAGAGTTATAACTATATATCAAGGCACTCAAAAAACTGTGTATAGCACATAATCTAACAAAAGTCAACTTACAAAACATGCAGGTGGCTAGCCTGTAGAACAAATTGTCAAATGATTAATTACAAGATGGTATACATAAAGGAAGATGAAGACAGCAGAGGCCAGAAAACGTCAGAGATGCGAAGATGAAGAGTAAAGGAAGCAAAAAGAAAAACCTTTGGGCCAGTCGGCAACAATCCTCTCTTTGAGGATAGCTATGGTGGAAGTGGGTGAGTATTGAAAAGGACCAATATCTGATCCATCATACAACCGAAATTTGAGTTCAATTAAGTCCTCTTCCGGCATTTGAAATCCCCCACCACCGTCTTCACTTTGTTTTCCGATCCAACCTCCAACAAACAAACCTCCAACTTCACTTGACTTCCTAAATTACCCTCAGAGCAAAACAAAGAAATTGAGTTCAGCACGGCGTTGAACCACTCAAAACTCCCCCATTATTTTTCTAAGAAGAATAAAAACTAAACAGTAAAAGAGAGGGAGGGAGGAACCCTAGACTAGACCCCAAATTTATGAAGCTAAGAAGAAAAGAAATGTAAAAGCGACTACTTCTTTTTCCTTTTTGGTTTTAATAATGAGAGTACTAACTACTGTCTGTCGAGGCGTATACATACGTAGGGAAGGAGAGCAGTTATAAATCCCTTTTTTCTGTTTTTGGACTACTTTATCTTGTAATTTTATTTATTTTTATAAGATCATAAGTTAATTTGAATTGCATCATATCTTTTCTTTCCTTGTTTTTTTCATAAATAATAAATGGATGAGGTTTGTTTGTACCTTTCCTGATTGTGAGAGCCACTATTTTACTAAATATATACATGCATAATTAATAAATTGACCAAAAAAGAGTTACATTTTTTAATTGCATAAAGAGTTAACAAAATGTTTAACCAATTAATCTAGAATCACAATTACGATAATAAAGAGTCACATATCTGAAAAAATTACACTAATAAATAATATGAATATTAAGAGAGCAATGTTACTTGCATTTTAAAAAGTAAAAACTCATTAAAGAAATGGTAAAAATGTGTTTTATTCTTTTTTATTATGATATTACAGTATTTATTCTTATTTTAAAATATGATAACACAAAAGAATCATGGGTCATGTCCATATTTTCGTTTCATCGTGTTTCAACAAGGAATCGAATGCAAACTCAATAGAAAACTTTATAAAGAAATTGATATAAGTAGCTTTTGTTGATACTAGGGTTCAAACTTACAACTCTAGCATGGAAAGCACTTTGCTTATCACTAATTCGTCAATCAATTTAAAATATAAAATTAGAGACCAGAGTAATGAAATTAGGGTTCACAAGTTAATATACATATATATTTACTTAATTTTCTAATACAAATACTGAATTTACGGAAGAGCTATTGAATTCATTCAAATCCCTACTTAGCTTCTCCATGCCATGTAACTTCAAACACATTAAAATAGAATGTTGTTAAAAAGAATAGAACAACCTTTTTACTTTTACGACATAACTCTCTCTATTCTTTGAAAACTAATTTGGTGTTGTGTATTAGTGTTGAAGCCATTCTTTTTAGTACAATAAGAAAAGAGTCGGATAAGTTAAGGGAAAAGGGTAAATAATTGAAGGGTGAGGACAAGGTAAATAAATTAGGAAGTGTGTGATGATATATATATGGGAACAAACTACAATTGCCTTTTTCATAATTTGAATTCTTGTGACCCTTAGCTACAAAACAAAAAAAGAGATGGACTTCCGAAGTAAAAATAAAAATAATTAATAATTGGGTGATCAAAGCCAGAGAGCACCAGCGTCTTTTAAAAGAGGAACTAGTGTGCCATTAATATGAGCAGCCATGATAGTGTCCATGGAGCCAAGGAGCTTGCCACCTATGAAAACAACAGGCAGATCGGAGGATGAATTGGCAAGAAGAGTAAACAAGGCCTGTTGCCAAGTGGTGTTATAATTATCCAATTCATAAACAGTTGGATTGACACCCATTCCACACAAGAGCCTTTTTATGGCATGACACATACAACATGTACTATTGCTGAATATAACCACTGCATTCTTTGAAGCCATTTCTTCCACTACTTGTAGGTAACACTGCTGCATTCTATAGTATAGCCTTGTGAGTGAAAATATATATATATATATATTCATTCATTCATTTGAGAATGTAACTAGAGCTATTATTTATAGTCAAGTGTGAACTCATGTCCTTGTTGTATTTTAGCATTGATTTGGCACCTATTTTGAGGACGTGGAGGGACAAAAGGAGCAGGCTTTTTCAGTATGGTTCCCTTTTTTAAGGAGGACGTATATTTGGGCTCTTGTACTACTTTGTTTAAGTTTAAATTTGGACGGCTGCTTTTGGAGAAAATTAGTACTCCCTCCGTCCCTATTTACTTGTCCATATTTCCTTTTTTGGTTGTCCCTATTTAGTTGTCCATTTTGACAAATCAAGAAAGGACAACAAATTTTTTCCTATTATACCCTTATTTACACTTCTTGAAAATTGTAAAAGTGTATGTTGTTTCCCTCCAATTTATTTCACTTTAATTCAAATAAGTGGTTGTAATTTTGAAGTGAAAAGTTGTCATAAGGGTAAAATTGTAACTTCACTGTGCTAATCATTGTTGCCTTAATCTGTGTGCCATTTCTAAAGTGGACAACTAAAAAGGGACGGAGGGAGTAGTTGTAAAGAGGGCACGTGTTCTTGTTGATGGGATTAGCAGAGTAGCACAACAAAAGGGGAGACAAAGCTTTGTTTTGGAGAATTAAGTGTGTATGAGAAAATGAGCGAGTGGACTGGTTTCTTCCTAGTACCAACAGCAGGACGGCGGAATTAATCAGCTTTTGTTCCATTAATGTCTCTTTTTTACCTTCTCCCGAGAGAGATATGTCACCCCAAATCAATATTCATTGAATCTATCTCTCCACTAGAGAGGTTTTCTAATTATAAAAAAGAAATGTTGATTTCCTTGCTTGTTTACCAAAAAATGTTTGTCTCCAGAATACGTTCATGACCATTAGCAATTGAACAAACATTAATATTCTCTTAGATGATACAAAAACACCACTTGCAATACTAGATCAGTATTTATATAAACACCAACAACCTCCAATCTAGAGACAAAATCACAATATAAGTTACATAGTTACAGCCTAATCTTGTACATCAGACTAGTTAACAAATTAAATAAAAGCTCCCAACAACCCTAAAGTTAAGCGACAGAAGCTAAGTATGAATCTATAGCTCTAAAATAACAACCCAACCACCACCAACTCTCCTACTGACGCGTAACCGGTGCCATCGACTGGCTATATAAACTACTATCACTTGAATAACCTTGATAAGCAATTGAAGATGTGAAAGGAGAAATCCCATTCACAGGAGGGACAAAACCAGCCAATGTTGAAGGTTGCTGGCTTGTTGCGTAAACAAATGCTGAACTAGGCAACTGCCCAGATGTCTGAATGAACTGAGGTACTGGATATGGCTGCATAGGAGGCAAGGGTGCCAATGGTGGAGGCGATGATGGTAGAGGAGGTGGTTCAATTGGAGTTGACTCCCCCCCAGTGCTTGGAAGATTGTGTTGCACTGAATTTGGCTGAGAGAAAAATGTGACGGGTTCTTGAGGATTCTGAGGGGGACCATAAAAAGAGCGGTCATTTTCAAGCTTCATCCTTTTCTCCGGTTGATTATCATGGGAAGATTCTTTAGTTGAGCTGCCTATGACACCCTCGGACGCCAAGGATGAGAGGACATAAGTCAGCATCTGGGCTGAAGACGTTGATGCAGTGAGCTTTGCTGCCACTGCAGCAGCCGCAGACTTCATATCTTCGTCAAGGTTGCCAGATTTTTCATAAGATACCTGTCGAGTGTACATCACTGGAGCAGATTGTTCGCGATTTCCAGATATGAATGTGTGTGGAGCTTGGGAGGTGTTAGCTTCCTTTCGATTCTGCTCAACCAAGATTTGCCCATTGCCATCAAAATTCAGCAACTGTCCGCAAATACTGCCAACCTGATCTGCGTGGGACTGAGCAGCCTAAAATCCAAGTAATGAAACGTCACTACACTGTTTATTAGGAATATGTGTAACCCAGAAAAGCTAGCAGGATAGCATTATCAATACTAATGTGAGAAGTATCACTTCTTTACTAGGAAAGTAAAAAATGCACTGGCAATTCCTTCTCTACATTTTGACTTTTGATGAATAGGAAAGCTGGTAGCTCCGATAGGATTTCCCTTCCCTACAATTTTTTTTCTTATCAAATAAAAAAGGAAAATAACTCTGCAAGTAAGCATGAGGTATATCTCTCATCGTCTACTCAACTATATTTGATTCTCTTTGAAACCAATATCATGTAATCTATGACAGAGCACAATCAAAAGTTCACCACAATATCATAACACATCAAAGAGGAGGTGCATCAAAGACATTTACAAAACTCAAAAACTGACACAGCTGGCCATCCCACAAAGACGTATGTCATGAATTTATCAATGATCAGTTCAACAGATATAAATAAGCACGTTACTTACCTGAAGATGATTGCGTACTTGATCCAACTTATATTCCTGAGGAGAAACCCATGGGACCACTTAATCAGGAGCAAAAGCACAAAAACAAACAGAAAGATGGAAAGAATGCACAACAATGGGATGACTAACCTGTTCCTGGAGGACCTCTCTGAGATGAGAGATGAGGTTTGCCCTGGATGACTCAACAGTTGTTAGCTGCTCAACACAGTCCTTCAATATTGTGTGCTGCCCCTTGAGCTCATCCACTATACCAGATCCATTAAGATGGCCTGAAGGGAAAGGGAGGAGGTCGATAGAATCATAGAAAGTCTAGCGTGACAAACAAGTATCAAAGAAAAACAAATCAAACTACATTTCAACAGAGGAAAAATAAGTATTATAATATGGATTAGATAGTTGAAAACTAAGACCACAATACCGTATGGTTAAGTATTACATTCAATCATGCCCATGAAAATCGGCTCCTCTGACTAGAAAAAATCCCTATACATTTACCTAATAAACACGACTTGGATAAAGCTTTTGTAACTTTCTCTTTTTCTCTAAGTAAGACTGTGAAAGATGATAAATGGCTCTAATGGTGAATTGACTTGGAAGAAAGGTTTCTCTGTAGAGGAAAGGAATAACAATTTTTGCAGATAATTATCCTATACACAATCATGTCCTCCTCTACAATAATAAAACACATACAGTTTCCTTAATTCCCCAGAGTTTGAAGACAAATTGAATTGGTTACCATAACAGCAAAAGGTAGGCAACACATTTTTATTTTCAAAAAGATTATACACAGTATGACCCTAAGCAAATTTTAAACAACTACTGTCCTCACAACAAGTAACTTCAAGAGATACGGGTGTTTGATAACTTTTAGCTAAAATTGATACCTCATTTTTCTGTTTCATTTGATATTTTGTCATAATAAGCAATACATATATGATGCTCCCAGCAGAACAATTTTGACATAAGAATCCAAAACCGGTAATTTCCAACATTTAGTAGTCACATTCTAACTCGACCTTGATCCCATACCAGGAAGTATAAGTCAACTTATGTGTTATTGTATGAGAATAAAAGTCAAGAGTGAAAGATCTTGGAATTTTGAGAAACAGGAAAATATCTGCCAAACCAGTCTAGGATTACATTGTTAATTTGAAGAAGTAAAACTTGGTCCTCAGTTATCTTTGTCCACACCTAAAAGAAGTTTTAAAAAAAGAAGGTACAGAACCGTGAGGTATCAAGTTTAAATTCCAGCAGCCGCCAAAAACACTGTGGTTTCTTTTCTTCTTCTTTTTTTCTGATGAAGAAAAACACTGGTTTCTTCCAATCTGCCTAAGCCTTGGTGGGCAAAGCTACCCGGTGCCTGTGCTGAATGGAAGTAGTAGGTACCCGGTGAAATAGTCGAGGAATGCACAAGCTAAACCGAACACCACTATTACAAAAAAAAAAAAAAACTCTCCTATTCCCATTTCTATTTCAGCAGTCGTGTACCTACCTCTGTCTGTGATATTACATATTCAAGCATGTTTAACCTTTTTAATATTTTTTTCGAGTAAGTTTTACTTCTCTGGTGAGGATCTTTTTTCTAATAAGTCTTCCTCCATGAAAAGATGCAAGTCCTTACACTGAAATCAAAAAAGAGTTTCGTCTCAGACTCTCAGTCTGATAAGGTATCCCAAGGTTTTTTTTTCTCTATGGAGCTTCTTAATCAGCCAGATATAGAAGCAAAACAAATAATTTGAAACTAGACATGTAAGCAAAACAATTGAATGTAGCTTTTTAATTGGTAAAATTAAGAAATCGGAAGAAGCGGAATAGGAATGAAAAAAGGAAACTTCACTTGGGGAAAAAGGAAGCCAACAAATGATGATAAGCCAAAAATAAAGAAGTAAAATATCACAAACATGCACACACTCTTGGAAGAAGGAAGCCCTTTCTTCCTACTTTTGTTTAAGCTAGGCATAGGAATTTCACTCGCAGGCCAGCAAAAGCTAATAGACATCCAATTCGGATATTTAGGCAGAAAACTATCATGTATTAGTGAGGTCTATTTAGTTTTGTGGAATTAAAGGGAAGTCCAAATAATTGACCCCAGAAAACTAATTATTCATTTAAACAAAACAGAGTTGTATGGTTCAATTGGAAGATAATTGTCTGGCAACTAGAGAAACCCTCGCAAAAGGAATGAATTGTTTCTTTTGGGCCACAGTAACATGAACTGGACAAGCCAAGCTATGTTAGGAACACATTACAAGTGGAAAAGAAAGGGCACCTGGATTTAAGTCACTCCCAATCTCCTTATCTATTTTTTCAACACAGCTAATAGCATTTTTAGCTCTGCTCAATATCGCATCTTCATCAATTTGACCACCATACAACATTTGATAGCTTGAAACTATTTTGTCAAGGGCATCTCCAGCTGAGTTTCTCTGCATACCAAAGAGTTCAATGAGAAGGTACTATCATTTTCAAATATATAGAAAATAGAATGAACAGCTAAAAAAATCAGGAACAAAAGATCAGGATGAAAAGGGAGACCAACCACTTTGCCTCCACTATGCTTTCCATTCCCAACATTCTTTCCAGCAAACTCTTCCTTCAGAATCTGCCCTCGAGAACCAAAGACTTTTCTCTCGTCCCAGATACTGATCTGTGGTTATCAGAATAAAATGGAGCATTAAGATGGGCAGCATGTCAGTCCCACAATGCCAAGTCAGAATAAACTCTACCCAGAATAAAAGATTTGATATCATAGCAAATTTGCATCCAATTTAATCATGCTATTCAGGTCAATTTACAAAATAAGTGGCTAATCAAAGTTAAAACTCATGGCTACAAGAATTGCAATCAGTATAACCATAGTATAGGACTCGCATTGCATGTCCATATCACAAGTTCAAGAACATCTTGTCAGTCCTCGATATATTTGTAGGCTCTTGAAGATGAAAATGCAATAGGAATCACCCTGAAAATGTTGTCTAGCTAAGTGCTGGAATCAAACATCTTACATCTATGATCTAGAACAAGGTCAACTAAGATACAATTCAATAAGTGGTTAACCAGGTGGGCATTCGATGTATAACTCATATCCATACAATAGCCTTGGTGTTTCTCCTGAAGAAACTTTCATCCTGAATGCAAGTATTTCAAGGGTAAGAGAAGTGAAGGCAGGGAACAATTACTTTTTATTTGTCGAATCACCAGAACAGATAAATCTACTAGTAATTGTTATTTCATCTCTGACCAACAATCATACAGCACAAAAAGGTGTTGTTTCAACTCAACACATTTTTGGCCGGCAATAACTGTTTTGAAAGGAGCAGCCGAGACACAATGACTAGATCCACAGCAGTAATAAGAGTCATACTCAATTTCCATTTTCCACAAATACTGTTCTTACAAATGTTACTCCAAAAAGAAATGGAACTACTAAAATTTAGTGCAAAACCATGCAGGACTCTGAATATGATAGGACAATGTCATATGGAACAGAAAGCATTGACCATATTCCTGCCTATTCATGGCTAAGACTTGACCAGCAGCTTATAAAATAAATGGTTGATACATAAAACCTGAAATCACAAGGAAAGGAAGTTGTCCCAAAAGACCTATAATTTATTAAAATCCATGTAAGGTTTTCGAGAAACTAACACAATGGAAACATAAGATTCATATAGGTGATACCAATTAGTTGTGATTTAAGCTAGTCAAGATGGTAAGCTTACATTAAGTTCAATAAATGCTAAGAATTAGTCTGTTTGGATATTTGTATGCCAATAAAGTCTAAAAAGCAATAATTATTAAAGTACAACAAATTATTGATCATAGGAGTGAAAAATGCCCAATTGAGTGAAATGGATAGAGAGGATTTATGTAGCCAACCACAACTAGCTTGGAATTGAGAAGTAGTCGTTATTTTTGTTGCACATAGCTAGATCTGTAGAAAAATGAAGGTTCGTCCCACTTCTTACCACAAAAACAATCCAAGCACACTTGGTGGACTATATGGAACCAGAGGAATCATGAGTTTCTAAGAATAGGGAGAGTAATTGTAATCTAACTTCGCGTTTTTGGTGTAATCAGATTTACTCTAATGAAACTGTCACTATCATTGATGTTTTAAACTCATTATAGGGATAGGACAGTTCTCTTAGAGTTCCTTATGTAAATATCAGTACAACCCATGTACTGGTTTACAGAAATAGAAACAGTTGCCAATTTCAGAAAGAAAAAAAACATATCACAAAATAATTAGGAGACTCGGTTAAGTCTATTTAGCCGAAGTATTTTAATTTCATATCTTGCAAACTGGATAACTTCAATGATGGGCTTGCATATCTTTGACTTTGAGGCTTCAAGGCTCAAAGCTCCTAGGTTCAATCTCTCAAGTAGCAAAGTAGTCTGACGTAGACTTGCATTTATTTTCTTACCTTGCCGTGGGTATCATGTGACATATTCATGATTACTCATCATTTGAGCGATACACCTTTTGCTTCTCCTTAATTTGACGCTATCGTACTATCATCGCTTCTCTCTAAAATAAATCTACAATCTAGTATAGTGAAACAAAATACAACTCCCTCTTGATAACACATGGGACTTCCTTCTTTGACAACAAAGCTCAGAGATTGAACGTTACCTATTACTTGATCAGAACACCATGTATGGGGAAATCTTAGGGAATCTTAAAAACTTAAAGAAGAGATTTGTCAGGAAATTCAGAATTAGATGCATAACCTGGGTCTTCCTCTCGGAATGCTAACCATCCACAAATATGAATCTCAAATGCTACATACAGCTGAGTGGACTAAAACTCATCAAACTCATTTACCCCCTATGGCAACATGTGGAGCTAAAAATAAGGAGCTAGAGAAGCATACCAGCCGCAAAGCAGCGTTTCTTCCAAACTCATTTCCATTTTCAATAACATCACGAAGAGCATCTGGAAGAACCTTCCAAAATTCAGCAACAAATTCTGCGCCCTTTCTCCGACTATTCTGAAGGATGTCATTTGCAAGGTAAAGAAATGACAATCTCTGTTCACGTGGTGAGCAATGGAATTGCTGGGCCCAAGTTTCCACAACTTGTTTTGCTTTGGTCATGTGAAAAATACACCAATGTGATAAAGCTAGTTGGAGTTGAGGATTACAAAAGAAAACATTTGTTAAATAAATAATTGCTGAAGAAATAAATGAGAGTAATTTTTCCTACTGTACCCACAAATTCAAATTCAAGAGAACGAAAGTCCAATATTTTATTTTATTTTTATGATAAGGGAAACACGCAGCTGCTACCCTTTGGGTGCGCACAGGGTAAAACCTCCGTTTCTATGCAATAGCTTGCAAACCACACGAGAGAGGTAACCCGCACTAGGCAAGCCCGATGCAATGAGCTCGACCCAGAAAACAAACCTCATGTTTTCGCCGTCAAGAGGTTTTGAGACCTCCAACATGGATGTCCCAAGCCCAAACCACTGGGACACCCCGAAGGGAAGACGAAAGTCCAACACTTGTCCTCATTCTTTTTCTTATCCACCAAATTAAACAGCAGGAAGAAAAATAACTTATTTTTGTTCATTTAATCTCCTTTGTTTCTCCCTAGTTTTCAAACATGGAGTTAGTTTCCATGCCCCACCAATTTGTTTCCTGAAAAACTGGATAGAGGGGATAGCATAAGATTAAATTATTATCTACTTAAAAAGAAAAAAATTTAAGATCGAATGATTATCTAAGTAGCAGGTAAAAGTTAATGGATACTTTCAATGCTTTGCTGTGAACTATTGAGCATTTCCAGCTTATCCACCAAAATTTGTGTATTAAATGTGCTCCCCATTGTTTCGGAAGCAATATTCATCAACTAGTAAGCCGCAAGCAGACCTTTAAGAGAAAAGCACACTCTGCCAGAAACAAACTAAATAAGTACGATATCACATTTGTGGGAGCGACAAAAAGTATTTGACTAGATAATAATAATTTAGTAGGACAAATCCTGTCAAATCACAAGTATAGACATGAGAATGATGCCAAACTTAGAAAAAGGAAGCACTTTTATGGGTCAAAGGATCCATTTTGAAGAAGCAGACAAGAATGTTTCGAATCAAATAAGTAGTCTATGTTTACACTTATTCTCTTAACAATATAGATTAGTCCACAAATTGCATTCCAGGGATGCCTATTGTGTGTCCTGACCATTTAAGGATAGCTCCTGAAAAATGAGTCTTTCTAAGTAGTTCCTAAAAAGCTAACCAAAAAAAATAAAAAAGGATCTCCCAACTGTGTATGGGGAGGATTTCCGGCAGCTGAATATTTCCCCTCAGACAGATACATTTACCGAATAGCTCTTCAGCTATCATAACGGATACATAGATGTAAAAAGTATTATAATGTTTAACCTCTAATATATTCCGTGCTTGCAGTTGCAATTCATTCTATGATACCATACACACTTTTTTCTAGAATAAAAAGATACCATACACACATTGTGTCCATATCTGGCTAATTAGCACAAAAATAACAAACTGAGCCAATTTAACACACATTCACCCCCATAACTTGGAATAAAATCTATGAAAAATCGAAATTGTTAGGAGTCCTGATTTTACACATGCTTAACAATTAAAATACCGTTCTTTTCGGCAACTTAATAGTTGAAATATCATTTAATGTACCCTTTCTAAAAGTTGGAATTAATCACCAGCCATCCCAATCCTACCTTTTGGAATTTTGAAAACACGGCTAGCGTCAATCTGTTGCCTTACCAGTGAAGAGAAGATTGGATCTTTAGCCTTTGAACATTGCATTACTTATATTTAATCAAAGACATATCAACATAAGTTTATCTCTAAACAAAGGCAAAACAAAAAAAGAACAGAAGGAAAAGTTTTAAAAAAAAAACTAACAAAGCAGAATTGGCATGTCAGTTCAATTCCTAGGTTTCTAGGGTTAAAGAAGCTCGCAAACAAGAAAATCAAGAATTGAAAAAAGAAAAGAAAAGAATTAACCCTAGAATCAGAATAAGGAGAAGGTGGACAGAAGAAGAAGACAAACCAGAATGCAGCAGAAGTGGGTAGCGGCGAAGGGAATTGGGAGAAACAACTTGTTTCGTAATATTTGAAATTCAATACATAATTAAACCCGACTTACAGATATATATACATACAGATACAGTAGTTGTTGTTGTAATAATACGCGACTTCAAACTCAAAGCCCATATCTAACCAAACCAAGTTGGGTTTAGCTTCCGCTCGTGAACCTGTCCAATTTCCGCACCTCTCCTTCCTTACTCATTTTAATTACCTTTATAACCCCTTCTCTTTCCTTTTTTCTTATCAAATACCAGTAATCACTAATATCATGAAATTTATAAAATAATACTTAAAATCTATCCGTCATTAAAATTAAAATACTATATTATCTTACATAAAAAATTACGTATTAACAAACATTAATAATGTAAAGAAAAATGAAAATTATTGCATCTTATCATTTATCCTTAATAACATAAACATAAATTAATGACTGTAAAAATACATACCATGATCTGTAACATAAGCAATGGTGTTAGTGAGCCACTCAACAGGAGTAAAGTACACAAATATTTAATTGCGAAGAAGAAAAGGTTCATAATCTTCGTTCTTTTAAAATGAGAGGAAATTCCTCTATTTATAGACAACGAAGGATAGTGTGAATAAATGTTTATTGTGCCTTATCGGAAAGGTTACATTTATCTGGAAAAGTTGCAACCCTTCGGAAAGGTCATAACCTTTCATAAAAGTCGCAACTCTTCATTAAAGTCACAACTATTCATTAAAGTGCAACGTTTCATAAAATTCACAACTTCTCGTGAAAGAGGAAGGCTAGTTTTGTAAATAAATAAATTAAAAGGGAATGTTGATTTGTGGTGGCGCCACATAGGCGAACCTAAGGTTTTCTTTTATATATATATATGATGTATTTTCTTTCTTTCTTTTTTATTAAGTACTTTGGAAACGGTTCTAACAACTTAGGATTTAATAAATTTAATATCTCAATTTGATTGGAAATGTTTGTATTAGATTTAGTTGCAATGCTTGTTCGAACTTTAAGTATGTTTAAGTATGTATTTGGTCATTGGATGTGGAGGCTCGGAAAAAATTGATTGAGAAGTTTGAAAATGCAGATCATGTTCAATAGGAAATCATAAAAATCGTGTATATGCTTATGCCTATTAATTATTTTTGTTATGCAATGTCATATGAGGTTTGTGTATATGTTTCTGGTTAATCGATAGATATTTGAGAATTGTGAGATTGTTCAATTAAAGAAACTTTGTTGAGAAAAATTCAGAGTTTAATTATTTTTGAGTTGTGGATCTCACTCAATAACACGAATAACTTAAGGCGAAAGATCTAAGTCACTAACACCCCATGTGTGTACCGTGGAGGCTACCATCCACTCAGTAGTTAGGTTTATATATACTATCATCCACTCAATAGTTAGCATAGTACATAAGTAAACTTTTTGTGATTTCAATATCCTCAGTAATACAACAATGAAAGAATTTCCTAGACATTTCCACAATATGAATATATGATATATTGAGTGAATCAGATACTCAACTTTTCTTTATTTTCAAATTGCATAACGCCCTTCATATATAAAATATAAAGGTACATCAGTTTATTCACATTAAATTCTAAATTCTTGCGTCACACATATGAGTAGTACTTATGATGGCTCTAACTAGTTTTAAGTCACTCTTTTATTAGCTCGATTTTCTCCATAGCATGATGAAGTAGATCTGTCTGAAGTAATTATATTTCGTCAATTTCACACCATCCGATATGTGATCTACATCTTTGTCCATACAAAGCTTTGAATTTTACAATTCTAATGTTTGAATGGTAGCTTTATCATATGTAAATTCAATAAAGGGCAAGTGATCACCCCAATTTTCTCTAAAATCTAAGGTTGTCTTTAACATATTCTTGAGAGACTGAATGGAGCGTTTTGTCTGATCATTTGTCTATGGGTGGAAAATGTATTGAGATAAGCTTGTATTCCCAAACTTTTCTTAAACAACACCAAAAATTGTTGTGAACACAACACCTCTTTCAACTTGTCCTTGAGTTCAAAACATGTATTACAAGTAAATAATCATTGATTTTCACATTATCATGTAAGTTTATTTCACTCATGATATATATTTTATTGTTATTTTATTCATGGTACCGATTGTAAAACTTTGTCATCGTTTAATTAATGATACCAATTTCAAAATCCATAAATGTTTGATTTTTTACAAGTTCAAACTCCACAAAATCGTTCCTAAAATTCAAACTTCAGTAACATTTTGAACAAATGTGTTGAAATTCAACTCAAGTATGTATGTCATGTTTTGTGTGTTTCATATTTTCTCTACAAGCATTTGTTCGGAGTAATATTTTTGCATTAAATGGTCACTTTCTAGTTATATTTGAAATAATAGCTAAATTTTGATGGTTGATTTGAAAACTGATCATCCAGTCTAATTTTTACGGTTTTTAATAAATGAGCTCGTTTGGATTGGCTTAAGATTGACTTCTAGAAGTGTTTGACAAATATAAAAAAAAAATAAGTTACGAAGTGTTTGGCAAGGTAAAAAAAATGACTTAAAATAAGTCAGAAATCAAAAGTAGGTCTCTCCCTACTCTTTTTTTTTACTTAAAAGTCATTTCAGTTTAACTTTTTATTTTTAATTTAAAAAATATTTTTTTTAAGTCAATCCAAACAGGCTCTTAAAACTTCATAGAATACTTTGGTAGAGTAACTATTTCTCATATAAAAACTTGATATTTAAAAGGTGGCACTAAACTTGACTTCTCAAGTAATATTGGATATAATTCATATTTGTAGGAATCCTGTTTCAGATGTATTCTAATTTGCCAGCTCTACCCGTTGCGTCTAGGACCCTGATTTAATCAACAAAGTTGTTTTTCGATACTTTTATTCTTTGTCTCAATTTATGTGTCACTTTTTTTTTAATATTTTAAAAAAAAAACCACCTTTCTAGATTGAAAATAAACTTTAACTTTGAATTTCTCTTTTTTTCTTTAGTCTTTTTACAAGTATACATTTAGTGTGTCAATTGTCAATCTCTCAATTTGGAGATAACTAATTTCAATTCAATTCTCTATTTTACACCCTCAAAAAAATTCTCTCTTTTTAATATTATATTATTATTTTTATTTTTTTATTTCATAATATAAATCTTTTCTTATTTTTCCAAATAATCATCATACATAATCGTCATGTAATATAAAATTTTATTTGTTTCAAAATCTACATGTAATATAAATTATATTTTATTCTAATTTTTAACAACATAAAATAAAAATGAAATCATAAAATACAATTACATAAATATTGCATCATCATGTAAACTTTATTTTAAATTTTATAGAAATACTCAATTTTTAAGATTGTTATGTTGCTCCTGTAAAACTAAAGTTTGGCATTATATTGTCGAGTATATAAAACTTAAAAGTAGTAAAAGTGAATTGGGTACATGAAACAAAGAATTAAAGTTTAAAAAGTTAATTAATTGAGTACCACTACAAACATAAACAATAATCCAAAAAAAAAAAAAAAGCTACAACACAAAAAGAACGTTATTGATCATCAACTGATCTACCTCTCTCTCTTAACAGTTGATTATTATGATTACAATTTCTTCCTCCCCCATGGCGTAGCATTTCCATCGAATAGCTCATCAATGTCTGTTTCAATTTCTTCAGGTTGGTACTTTACATACTTCTCTGTCTGCCTTCCCGGAGTAAATGTTTGACTAAACCTTCCCAAGAATGACCTGTAGGCTGGTATAACCATGTTTGATATGGAAACTCTCAGCTCCGACTGCAATTGCTCGTCGCTAATAACCCAACTGCTCTGCGTCTTGTGTATCTCGTCAAACAATGCATTGAAACTCTTGAACCTCTCTTTCAATATTGGTTTATTCACTTTCCCATTCACATTCAATCCCTCATGGTTTAAACATTGCAACAATTTACCCCACGTTTCTCTTTGGTAATTCTTGTGGTACTGTCTTAGATCTGAAGATCGCTTTCTGTACCATTGATCCCCCATCAGGCTATTGATCTCTGGAGATCCTTTTATTTTTTGCAAGATGTATCGTCCGTTATTCATCATGAATATTGAGCTGAGTGAAGTGTCTTTGTAAAGCCTTGATTTTCCCTCCAGATTTGAATCCAATAGATCCATGACTTTTATCATATGCGTCTCGAAAGGTGATAGCTTATTCGATGATGTATGATGATTACTCTGACCCGCTTGTGGATTTTGGCAGTCAAAGTCTGATCCCGTGGCTGAGTCAGCTCTTTCTATCATCTGATGTTCTCTGAATACCTGCTCTAAGGTGTCTCTGTACTCGCCTACATATTTCAGATAATTCATGATGTAGCGAGTTAACGGATGAACAGCACCACCTGGAACCGGTGTCTTGTTTGAGTCCCCCTGGATTGAGTTTTCCAGCTCCGAAAAGATAGAAACCATGGATTCTCCTAAGCGTCCCCGACTCAATGTAGCTTCAGCCTTGAGTTCATCAGCGTAAGAAACCGGAAATATCTTATCCACCAAAGGAATAAAATCCCGCAAAGTCTCATAAATGTCGAGAAACTTGAAGAGCTTTTCAGCAGCCCGTTTTGTCATGGAAACGGCTTCAGCGAAATTAAGGAGTTGGATCATCATACCTCGAGACAAATTGCTGAAGATGGTCTCAGAAATTGATGGTTGGTCCCCAAACACGGCATCGGCGAGCTTGCGTTCACTGGAGAAGAGAACATTAGTGCAGTGCCTGAATGTTGCAATCCAAGCAGTAACCTCTCTCTCCAATGGTTCCCAATTCATCTTTTGCACATCGTCGATGCTATATTTTTCAAACCCAAGCTTATGCAAGCTTTCCTCCAAAGCTTTCCTCCGTGCGATGAAATAGACCTGACAGCATTCTGTTTCGTAGCCTCCTGCAATCAAGGCTTTGCAAAATTTATTCAAGGTGGCTACGATTTCCTCAGAGTAGCCTGGAAATTTATTTTCTTCAGAAGCAGAGTAGTCTTGTTCTGCATCTTGATTGGTGTCTGATGATGAATAAGAATTAGGGCTAGGCTTGGCAGAATAAGTGTCTGAATTGGTGATATCTGAATCAGTATTGATCTTGTAATCGTAGAGGATTGACTTGTATTCTTCCTCTATGTAGGACATTGCTCGTTGAAGAACACCATCAACACGGCTGATTGAATAAGCATATTTGTACTCAGAAGAAAATCGACAGAGGGAGGTAAATAGCTTGGAGATTCGATCTACAATATCCAAAAATGATGTGGCTTCCTCCTGAGCTAGCTGGCTCCATTTGACGGGTGCATCGCCACCATCATATTCATCAATCTTAGCCTCAACAAGAACAGCAAATTGTTCTACAAACACAGGAACATCGGGAGGCTTAGATTCATCATCATCCCCTTTTAAGTTTGACGATTCAGAGATAAATTGATCTATTTCTTCTGAAACCTTATCGAGATCAGGAGGCAGGGGAGAAGAAACTTCAACCTCGTTGTCAGGTTTGACGTCGTCTGTCTTGGCACCATCATCATCTGTTGTCTTGATGACTCCATCGTCTGTTGGCAGTTGTCCAACAATCTCTGCTTCTGTAGACTCTGTTTCATGGGGAGGAGGAGTTTCGTCTGGAATATCTGGCTGTTTGTCATTGGATATTGTTTGATCAGAAGTTTGTGTTAGATCCATAATTGTAATTGAGTGAGTGAGGAAAGGGAAACTTTACAATTTAGAAGGTGTGTGTGTGTAGGAAAAATTGAGCTAAAGAGTAAACAAATTGAGGTGTTGAAGGAAATGTGAAAAGTGTACGTTGTGATTGGAGATGCAGCGAGCAAATCGACGAGAAAGGAAATGTGTGCGGATGCACATTAATTAGTTAGTTACCCTTTAACTTCCACTCTTGTCCACGTCTAATATTCTAAATGCCATAAACTTGCACGAATCAAGGACGGCCTCTACCACTCACCATCTCCATACAACATTCGCATCTAATCCAAAATATTACACTACTTTGCTTTTTGGAATAAACAATGGTAACCTCCATTTTATTAAAATCAAGATAAAATTAATTTGATACCCTATCTTAAGTATGAATCATGACTTCTATAAATACATTAATGTAGTTAGAAATAGACGACATAGACTTGAGATACACACATTCTCTCCAAACAGTGAGCTTATATAACATCATGTTGTAGTCACTGTTATGAAACAAATGATTATGGAAACATTGATAGATTCAGGAAAGATTTTATGTCCAAAAATGATCACTTTTAAAAAAGCAAAATGAAGCTGAGTTAACATTTTAAAAAAAAAATTCACTCGTTTTTTATTTATAAAATTATCAATTCAAACCAATAAATGAGAAATTGTTTATTAGATGACATAAAACAAGATTAGGGATAGGGACGAAGAAATGAGGAGGAGGTGGAAGTGTCAACAACAAATCAGGTAGAGAACCAATTCCAGGTAAGATAAGTTAGGGAAACAAGTCATGATGCCAAGCCCATTAGATTGATTAGTTATGTAAGTGTACACAGGCCCGACCCATACGTATTATTATTAGGAATATTATGTGATTGTAAATATGAGATTAGAGGAATAAATTATTATTAAGATGTTAACCCTAGCTAGATGGGAAATGCAAGATGCAGATGGAGAATGTGATTAGGATCGGAGAAAAAGAAAGAATCAATGGGTCCCTATTGTCCATGCTTTGGGATCGGGAGCAAGAAAAGGGGGATCAACTTGAAAACCAACACTAATTACGTCCCTATTGAGGACCCTCCTAATCCTATCAACTCTCATCTTCCTCCAGGTTCCCTTCCCTTCCCATCCCATCCCATTTCAATCTACAAACTCAAACAATGTAAATGGTTTTTCAACAAGTAGTAATGATTTTCTTTTTTAATGCCAGATAATCCCATCACACTGCTGGAGCCCAGACAGCAACTACTGATATCAAAAGATGATTCTCCTCCGAGAAGCAACCTTCCAACTTTTTCTTACCGGGATCTTGCAACCGCCACAAACAATTTCAGGCGAGAATCCATTATCGGGGAAGGTGGCTTTGGGCCAGTATTCAAAGGGCAACTTACAACTAGTCAGGTGATTTTCACTATATCTAATGTCATGCTAAAAGAAGTGCATGTGTTTTGGTCATTTAAAAATTCATCATCATTCTTGTAACCATTCAGGTTGTGGCTGTTAAGAAGCTAAATCATTCAGGTCTTCAAGGGGATAAGGAGTTCTTTGTCGAGGTTCACATGCTCTCACTGATGCGCCACCCTAACCTGGTTAATCTAATTGGTTACTGCACTGAAGGAGAGCAGCGTCTTCTTATCTATGAATTCATGCCTCTAGGATCTTTGGAATATCATCTCCATGGTAATTATATTCTCACTCATACAGTTCATGAGATTTAATTTGGATTTCTAACAAATTAATTCTTATTTGTCTACCTGCACCAATCTGTTAATACTCCCTCCGTCTCATTTTATGTGGCAATATTTGACCGGACACGGAGTTTAAGAAATAAATAAAGACTTTGAAATGTTTACCAAATTGCCCTTTAAAAAGTAGATTTTTTTTTCTCTCTCCTCATAAATGTATTGGAGTATTATTTTAAGATTAAGTGGGACCAACAAGGATAAAAGAGGAATTATACCTTTATAAACTTACCATATAAGGAAATGTGACATTCTTTTTTGGACTGACCAAAAAGGAAATGGTGCCACATAAAATGGGACAGAGGGAGTATTATTCTTCAGAGCTGTAGATTCATGCATTATTTGCTATTAACTTTTGGATCATCTTTGATAGCTTTACTCAGTTAGAGCCCATTTAGATTGACTTAAAAAAATAGCTTTTTAAGTCAAAAAATATAAAGTTGGGGAGACTTACTTTTGATTTTTAACCTTTGAAAGTCATTTTAAACTTATTTTAAGTTATTTTTAACCTTGTCAAACACTTTCAAAAGCTAAAAATGACTTAGAAGTAGGTTTGACCAACTTTTAAACCAATCCAAATAGGCTCTTAAGCTTGAAACAAGTCCATTTTCAGAATATCCTTGAAGATATGAAGTTATTATTATCATTCTTTAATACTCTTTCACTTCTGTTTTCATTAGTTTTTGTTCTTTATCGAGGAAGTCTTCACTTCTTTACGGCTGCACTGCCAAATTTGATGGATATCAACTGCCCTTCTTTTACTCCTCTCTGTATTATTCTATTAACCATGCATTAAATTTGTTGATCCTATTTGTGGTTGTCTGCAATATGTCTGCCAAAGTTGTTACTATGTGTGTTTTAGCTTGGTGGGAACTTTTCCAGCTTCACTTTGCGTGATTTGAACTGAACTTTTTTTCTGTAGAATTTTTTTAAAATTGAAAATGCATCAGAGGATGCAACTAATATATGCATTTTTCCTCTAAAGTATAAAATGTGTTGATTAAGAGTATAATGTGCAGATATTACGCCTGACATGAACCCATTGGATTGGGATACCAGGATGGTAATAGCATCTGGTGCTGCCAAAGGCCTGGATTACCTTCACAGCCAAGCTGATCGTCCTGTTATCTACAGGGACCTTAAGTCGGCAAACATATTATTGGGTGAGGGTTTCCATGCTAAACTTTCTGACTTTGGTCTTGCAAAGTTTGGCCCAATTGCAGACAATACACATGTTTCAACTCGGGTTATGGGCACTCATGGGTATTGCGCACCTGAGTATGCTGGAACCGGAAAACTGACTATGAAATCAGACATCTATAGCTTTGGTGTGCTCTTGTTGGAACTAATTACTGGATGTAGAGCAATGGATGACTCTCGCGAACATGGAAAAGAAATGCTTGTTGACTGGGTAATCACTTCACATTTAATTGATTGAAGTCAGTATATTTGGCAAGCTGGAAAATAAACCAACTTTGAAACATAAATACATGTAACAAATAGTATAAGTTTTTTGTTTCACTATTTAAAAATGTTTGTGTGTCCTTTCTTGACTCTACTATCTATTACTTCATTTTTGAAGCATAAAGTTTTATGAGTGTTGCATAGTTCTATCGACATGTCAAAGGTATTTTGGTTGAAGGTCTCTGTCTTGGAGGAGCCTAAAGTTACTGGAAAATGAGAATGACTGATCTATCCAGTGATTAAATACCATCTTTGCACGGTTCTGACCATTGAAATGTATCATACGCTAAATCGTTTCATTTGTTTTTCTGAATGAAAAGTGTTGAGATTATTGATAACATTAGGCTCCTGTTTTGTCAGTTCCTGTTTGTGCACTAACGGTGAAGTTTCCTTGCCCCTTCTCAGGCACGTCCTATGTTGAAAGACCGCATGAACTATGTACAATTAGCGGATCCAATGTTAAGAGGCAAGTTTCCACAATCTGTCTTCCGCAGGGTAGTAGAACTGGCCTTAATGTGTGTTCAGGATGATCCCCATGCTCGACCTCACACGAAAGACATTGTGCTTGCTTTGAGTTACTTTGCATCCCAAAAGCATGATTCACATGCAGCTCAGTCAAATCAGATTGGATCTCAGGGAGACGGGAGGACATCCCCTGTTGAAGAACTAACAAATGGAAGCTCTGTTGATTTTAATGGAGCTCAGATCGATGTAACTGAAATAAGAGCTTTGAACAAGGATCAAGAGCGGGAGCGAGCTGTTGCAGAGGCCAAGAAGTGGGGCGAGACCTGGAGAGAGAAAGGGAAACAGAATGCGGATGATCATTTAGATTATAAATCAAGATGGTGATTGCAAGTTAGTTTCCTTGTCAGAGAACTTCGGGTTTCTATTCTGAGATTATCATAAACACTACTAGGGCAGCAGCAGGAACATTTACTCTCATGCGAGTATCTGTGGCAGAGCTAGCATTTTTATTAAGAGGTGTCAAAATATGAAAAGGTTTACGCACAAAAGACACATAGTATGTATATAAAAAAGAAATTATTTTATCATCTACAGAGTGTAATTTTTCAGCAAAGTGACACCCCCTGGATACATTTGGGATGTATTTGTATGCTTGACATAATAAATTCAATAGAGATTGTTTGACGACACAACAGTATATGGCATTTATCATTAAGAAGTACTACTAATTAGGTTTTGTTTATGTTTGTTCAAGTACTAACCAAACAAACAAGATGTTTGTTGGAAGATTATGCTGCATTAAAATATAGGCATCCACATGGATTAAGGATGCAAGAGTAATAATGTAAGAATTGTACTGTAGAGAGATTAGTAATGCAGGTATGGATCTTCTTATTTCACTTTTTATCCCTCAAAATATCATAAATAAATTCATGTATGGGTCCATGGTTCGGTTTAAATTGGTTATCGGTTAAGATCAAAACCAAACCAATTTGTTTTTAAATTTCTAAAATCAAATCAAACCAAATGAAAAAAATAATTGTTTGGTTGTTGTTGGTCTGAACTGTTTGGTTGTTGTTGGTCTGGTTCAGGTTTTTTGCTTTTTTCTATTTGAAAGTAATTAATTAAATTTGTTGAGAGTATACGCATCTCAATAGACACAAACACCTAATATATGAACAATCCACAAGAAAGTTATTAGGAATCCAATTAAGCAATAGTAGAGTTATTATTACACGAATAAAGAAAATCAATCAAGAAAAAATGTGACTATCTAATGTGACGTAGGGTAGGTAAAAATTAAAGTGATAAATTTTGATGGACTTGATTTTAAGGTCGTTTTGGGAACAAGTTATCCCAAGAATAATTATCCTAGGATAACTTATCCCATCATGTATGTGTGATAACTTATCCATCACTATGGTATAAATGGTGGGATAAGTTATCTCAAACATGGCAACCAAACAAGAAACAAATTTTTTATTCCATCACTATTTATTTTTATCCCTCACACCAAACAACCGTTTTTAATAGTTGGGCAAAAAATTAAGGGTGAGCTTGAGAAAATGGTAAAGTTAAGACTTAAGTTAATTAAAATTAACAAAATATTTATATTTTATTTATGAATAATATATAAATAATTATGAAATTTATATATATAATTTCTCTGTTTGGTTTGGTTGTTTTTACGGTTTTTTTTTTAGTAAAACCAAAATCAAACCAAATAATATCGATTTTCAAAATTTAAAACTAAACTTAATTAAACCACACCAAATATTGATTTATAATTACTTTGATTTAAAATGTGGTTGGTTTGATTTTTTAACAATAACCATGAACAACCCTATATAGGAGTACTCCATTATTTATGGAGACAACAAAAACAAATTTAAGTGGGGAAAATAAAAAAGGAAAAAAAATAAGGTCCTACCGGGAGTCGAACCCAGGTCGCTGGATTCAAAGTCCAGAGTGCTAACCACTACACCATAGAACCAATTGAAAACATTCTTCAGACTAATTTATAATAATAAAATTACAATGTCAACATCATCTCGTGCCCAATCACCAATGTTAATTTTCAGTCCACAGAAAAAGGTTTGGCGTTTAATTGAAAAATAACATACTCCTACTACATTCTTTTATTATATTTCTTTACCTTTAATAATACTTGTAATTATACGTCAATATTTGAAAGTTTAATTGACATCAATTCTATTTACATTATTTACGCACAATAAATATTCTCTTTTTTTTTCCTGATGAACTCCTTAAAAGTGGAAGAAATAATACTATAGAACTGACAAACAGGGTCATTTGGTTGGTGGGTGAGTTAACTACTTAATTTCATTACTCTAGTACAAAATGTATTTCAAAACTAATTTGATATTTGTAACTAAAAATACAAAATAAAATAATACTCCTATTGTTATACTTATATATCTGTCCCAAACAAAAATAGGAGGGCAAGGGAAGAAGGAAAGGAAACAAAAGTTGATGGGGTCCACTCCAGTAGCTCACCCAACGATAATATGCCACGTCAGTTTGACCATCCTGTAAAGTGAGAAATGGGTCCCCTACCAAACCCTTATTTTCCTTTTACACTCTCTTAACCCTCATGCCTTGTCGGCCCATTTAACCAAAACACTACTACTCCCCTTCACCGGAATCTGACTGTTTCGCCGGCAAATTTTATCGCCGGGAAGTCGCTCTCACTTTAGTGCTTATATATTCTTATCAACGTTTGTTGCTGGAGATCTCGATTCCTGAGGGGCCATAATAGAGAGGAAGGCCCAGAGATGTATGTGGTTCCTCCTCCGAAACGACCCGATCCATTGTCTGGATCCATTAATGAGTCGGATGACTTGCGGATTTACCAGACATGGAAAGGAAGCAATGTAAGTATTAGCTATTCCATTGTTTTCTACTACCTCTTAAAGCTTTAACTATAGTTTATTGACACTGTTACAACTTGCTATCTCATTACAAACTAAAATCCATCAGCCTGGTTTAAAAAAGACCCAAGGAGTAGCTTTGAGGAGAAATCCTGAAGATTATTAGTATTAGTTTTTAGTGGCCAAGCAACACGTAGGAGGATGTGCTCATTCTAGCTTATCTTGTCACATTTACTCTATTTTGGTTTGTGCTATTTTACTTCACAGAATGAGGTTTTACTTAGAGTAGGACATTGTTGATTATTTTATCTCAATTCTAGGACAAACTTCTTTGGTAGTCCCTATACTGATCATATGCTCATCTATAACTGAATATCTTTCCAGCTGTGTTCATGTGTTGAAAAATTACTTCTTGATGTACTGAAAAGTGATCATCAAACTTCCTATGTTAAAAATAGTTATCTCTTTACATATACTCCTTACAAAAGGAAAAAGAAACGTTTCTGTGAGACGTGAGTAGAGTTTTCCGATGCAAACAGAATTTATGCCAGTTTTTTCTTAATTGCTGACTGTTAATGTTCTTCTCTGAGCAGATATTTTTCTTCCAAGGAAGGTTCATATTTGGGCCAGACGCAAGATCCCTAGCACTGACCATATTTCTCATAGTGGCCCCTGTCTCAGTTTTCTGTGTCTTTGTTGCTAGAAAGCTGATGGATGATTTTTCAAATCACCTGGGGATATTGATTATGGTTGTAGTCATTGTGTTCACATTCTATGTAAGTTCTCTCCCTAGTTTTCATTGATTGTAACATCAGATTTAGTGTTTTACTGAACAAGCTTACCTGCAGTTTATGATTGCAATTGCAGAAAACACAATAGCTGTATAAGTTGTCTTTATTTAATCTCACAGTTACTGGAAACAAAATTCTGAGTATTGGATAATTACTTAATCTGTGTTGCCTTGGAAAAATTCCAAGTATTAGAAAATCAATGATCTCAAAATTGATAAGATATCAGACTTGGCACTGCATTTCAAGGATGTAAGTTTGGCTTGGTTGTGTTAATAGTCTTTGATTTGACTGTTAAGTGGCTGTCCTTACAATGAAAAGGATTGGCAACCTAATTGCATAACTTTTGCAAGGTTTCTTCCAATTTGTATGGCTAATAGTTTCACATTTGAATCTTACAGGTTTTAGTTCTACTCCTTCTCACATCTGGAAGGGATCCAGGAATAATTCCTCGTAATGCACACCCTCCAGAACCAGAAGGTTATGATGGTACTGTAGAAGGTGGTGGACAAACCCCTCAATTACGTTTGCCACGCATTAAAGAAGTTGAGGTCAATGGCATTACCGTGAAGATCAAATACTGTGACACCTGCATGCTTTATAGACCTCCCCGTTGTTCTCACTGTTCAATCTGCAATAACTGCGTTGAAAGATTTGACCATCACTGCCCTTGGGTAGGACAATGCATTGGGCTGGTAATAGTTCTTTTTTATTCTTAACATATTTTTAGTTGGTACCACCACACTAGTAACTGATATGCTCTCTTTTCAGTTTTACTTTTCACTGCTTGATATGTCTGATGAACTATTGCATATAATCTGATATGAAGAGTTATCAGACATTTTATCATAATCACGCTCTTTCTTTCTGCTTGGAAACCTCGTAAAAAGATACTAACAAAAGACTGATTCTTTTACTTATAAAAACAAATAAATGTAAGACTGATTCTTTCTTCTTTATCTTTTTTTTAAAAAATTACCTGTTCACTCTAATGTCAATTCGCGAAAACAAGTAAATTTCGTAAAATGTCTAAAGTTAACTTGTTGAGTTGTTGTCTGAATGAAGCAATGCTGTGGATCTGAAGTATTAGATCCTCAAAGCATCGTGAAATTCAGCTCAAGTATATATATTATGTTAAATTGTTAATAATAATGTATGAATCAAACTCTTTTTACCATTGATGCTGTTGGTAGCAGGAGGAAGTTCAAAGGTTTGTAACTGAGCATTTAATTCAAATGGCCATCATGCAGACAATTATATGTTTTAGAAATATTTAGCTCTCTAGATCTTTGCGGTGGAAATAAGTTAGAGGGTTTAGTACACATATCCACATGTACAAGTTCTCACATTTCGACTGAAATCTTTTTGTCGTTGTGTACAGTACTTGCTGTCGTGAGTCTGAGATTTATGAAGGTATGAAGTTGGGCTGGTCAATTTACCTGTTAACGTCAACGTCCACATTTGATTTCGGAAATATCTATAGTCCATTTGCTTGCGCTGATAATTTCTGTAACAAATGCATCTTTAAAAATGGATCTAGTGTTGATGTCTTGGACTCTTTCCTTACGTTGCACAGATTTATGAAACTTCTGTCTTTTATTGCAGCGAAACTACCGTTTTTTCTTCATGTTTGTCTTCTCTACAACACTTCTTTGCATATATGTTTTTGGGTTCTGCTGGGTCTACATTAAGAGAATCATGGTTCTAGATGACACCACCATATGGAAAGCAATGATCAAAACACCGGCCTCCATTGTTCTGATAGCATACACTTTTATATCAGTGTGGTTTGTTGGAGGTCTTACTGCTTTTCATCTATACCTCATCAGTACTAATCAGGTATGTTCATGGATTGAAATTGTATGCTTCCCTTTGTTTATCTAAGGTGGTTTGGATTTTGATGTGAACTGTGAGTGATGTCTATTTTCTGGGTACTGCAGACTACTTATGAGAATTTTAGATACCGATATGATTGGCGTGCCAACCCCTACAACAGAGGAGTGATGCAGAATTTCAAGGAGATATTTTGTACTAGTATTCCTCCATCCAAGAACAATTTCCGTGCAAAGGTGCCCAGGGAACCCAAGGTGCCAACTCGGTCTGCAGGTGGGGGTTTTGTGAGTCCAAACATGGGGAAGGCTGTGGAGGACATAGAAATGGGCAGGAAAGCGGTTTGGAGTGAAGTAGGGGATAATGAAGGACAACTTAGCGACAACGATGGCCTGAACATTAAAGATGGCATGTTAGGGCAAATGTCTCCTGAGATGAGAACTACAGTAGATGAGAGTGATCGTGCAGGAATACATCCTAGAGGATCAAACTGGGGAAGGAAAAGTGGAAGCTGGGAGATGTCACCTGAAGTTCTTGCTTTGGCATCAAGAGTGGGAGAAGCTAATCGAACAGGTGGGAGTAGCAGACCAACAGATCAAAAGTTGTGATTAACAGATAGTATGGAAACTGGATTGAATAGATTAGTGGTTCTTGGAGGTGTATGGTATGTGGTCGTTCAGTGTCGTGTATTATCAGTGTTGACAGGTGTGAAGATGTTGGCTTTAGGAAGTGAACTGTTGTGTGATATGAGGGGTGCTTTTCATTCCTAAACTTGTATTGTATGTGTGGATTAGTTAGTGTAATACATTAGTTCTCATCTGGGTTTTGCTATGTTCATGCTAGGCGGTGAATTTATTCTTTGTGCTTAAACAATGTGGTGGGTGCATCACACTTTGGGTCAAGAGTCCCGTATAATATATAGTACGTTGTTATTTTACAAGGAAGAATAAGTCTGGTATTACAACAAACATCTCTTTGAGGTATTTTTACATGGCCAACTGCGCTATTTTCTAAACGCTGTGCTGGGTCTACTCTGCCCTTTTGCTGTGAATGCAAATCACAAGTTCTTGTAGAACTCCAGTTAGTTATGTTATGTGGGGATGGATTTGAGTCAAAATACACGAGTCCCTCGGTGACTTTTATGTTTGTGGATTAATTATATTATAACCACAATAAATACACCAAACGTGAACGCATGAACAAGTGAAGTTTCACTCCAAACTAGTGTTCAATTGCCGAATAAACTTCTATAGTTTATACGGAAAGTCCCATCTCTATTAGTACTAGAGAGTTTATAAAAAAATTATTTTGAGATATTTTAAGTTATTAATTATTATAATTTATAATATTTTTTACGTAATTTCTCTCATATGTCTTCTAAACTTGTAAGTTGTTAATTATTAGTATGATTTAAGTGCTTTTTTTATGTCATTTTCAATACTACATATTACCTATTTTGTTTCAATTTATGTAGCGCTGATGAAATTTTGAGGGTCAATCAAATTTTCTATGACTTTTAAATATTTAAGTTGTTAATTATTGTGATACTTGTTACTACTATTTCAAATTATATTATTAATTATTGTGATTTATATTATTTTTATGACATTTCAAATAATATATGTCATTTTCTTTATTCTAATTTATGTAGTACTAATAAAAAATTTATAATGCACTAAATTTTTTATGCCTTTTAAATATTTTAAGTTGCTAATTATTATTATAGTAATAACTTTTCATGTAATAATCAATAGAAATCTAATTTGTCTTTTCAAAATAACCTTTCATAGAATACACGGCTGTCAATTAAAGAAAAAAATTTGAAGACAGAGGGCGAGCAAAAGCTACATGAGTTGTGATGGGCAATTTTGTCATTACCCTCAAAAGTATACCATTAATGGACAACATTAGTTTCTGTCGACCAATAATATGATTCCATGTTATTGAAATTACCAAATTATCCTCTAAAGCTGCCAAGCAGGCATGTTGACCTCCTGCCTGGTTGAGCTACTTAACTCCCTCTTATTATATAAGAGAATATATATATATATATATGGTGTGTAATTGGCCATCTAGTAATAATTATGGCTCTCGTGACTCACTAATTTCTCAAGTGAGATGAACACACTTTTTTTATCTTATTCTAGAGGATTTTGTCACCAACACAGCTGTCGGTGACAAAATTTAAAAAAATAAAGAAAGTGTGATAATTTGACAAATAGAGCTGGGAGGACTTTTCAGAATAAAATAAATAAAAATATATAATGTAATAATTTTTTCTGTTTTAATGATATGTCAAATCAATATAATTGTATGACAAACACTGTAAAAGCTTCATAAAGAGATACAATTTAATGCAAAACATGAAAAATATTCTTCTTTGTAAAACAAAATTTTTTCTTCCACTTTATAAAAGTGTAAGAAATAGTTCCGTTTTACAAGGTGTAAAAAATAATTCCGTTATCTATTAAAATATACATGTTATGAGACTAACGAAAAACGTTTAAAAATTGTATAAAACTAAATTTTTTCTTCCACTAAACCTATTTTAATTACTTACTAGAATAGTGGCTTATTTAGGTCACTTTTATCTTTTTTATTATTTACCTTCGGACTCCTTCAATCACAACAAAAACAAGAAGTATAATCAGAAAATAATAATGAGAAATTGAACTACTAAACATAATTGGAAAATCTAGAAATTAAACTTAAAAAAAGGAATTAAAATGATTATTAATCTTCCACAAATTGTTTAAATTTATAATAATATAATATTTTCATGAGGATTTACTTGTGAAAAAATTTGTAAGTAAAATCTTTTTTTCACCAATTTTAACCAAAAATCTTAGGGATAACTTTAGATTTTTTGCAAGAAAATTCGCAAGTAATTTACTTGCAGAATTTAAATCCCCAGGTAGTTTATTTGGGGATTTTCAAATTCGTAGGTAATAATCACCTACGAAGGTATTTCCATCGGAATTGTTTTGGTAGGAAAATTCGCAGAAAATTAAGTTACCTGTAAATTTTCGTATATAATTCGCAGAAAAATATCCATGTAATTCACAGTTTTCTTGTAGTGAAATTGACAAAACATAAATTAAATTCAAAGGAAAAGTTTTAGAAAATTAGAATATACAAGAATGATAACACAACAAGAATAATGCAAGATTCTGGATTGCTTGCATACCACAACTTGTGTTTCAGGACTATATTTCATGTCCAAGCACAACACTGCAACCTTCAACATTAGAGACACATGTTAATAAAACATACATAAGGAGCACAAGTAAAGTTAAGTTTTTTTGTGTTTAATCTTAGGATTTTCATATTATAGTAAAAGTAATATTCATTGGTGATAAACACACATGTATGTGAGATAGAGTTTATATTTCTCTAATGTATCTTGGTTTTACATCTCATTCATGTATCTGAGATGTAATTCATATTTCTCTAAAGTTCGATTGTGTAAACTTTTACAAATTAGGCTTCGAGATACATGTATCATTAATGGCGAGATACATCCAGTAATTTTTAAAGCCGAGATATCATTCAACTAGATCGTTGTACATTAGAAGGAACCGATGAAGAAGATGAAGAGTACAATAACAAAATTACTTGGGTTTATGATTTCGTTATTTTAGGAAAACTTGTTAGAGTTGATACTCATGAATCCTGTAAATCTCTTGGGTTATTAATTAATCTTTTAATTAAGGAAATAAGTTACACTCCCTATAATTCAAATTACTAAATCGTGTATCTCGATTTTAAAAATTATTGGATACAACATAAATGTATCTCGTCATTAATGATACATATATCTCGAGGCCAAAATATGATATAAAAAATAATATTACAAACTATCGAAAATTTTAGTAATTAGGAATCTAAAGTAGTGGAATTTATGTAAGATACTCATAAAAATATTTATTTCATTATTTAAGTTTGCTCATAAAAGTTTATTAATGAGACTACTTTTATTTTTATTTTAAAATTTATAGGGTTCATATTTATATTACATTAAAAAAATATATTTTGCATATCAATTTTTTTTTTTAATAAAAAAATTAGTTAAGTGATTTTATTGATAAGTCTAAGTTGAGTGATTTTATTGATACAAAATAAAGTTTAATGACTTTGTTGGATAAATTACAGTGAACTTTTGAGATATTAATTAGTCAGTAAAAATTTTAAAATTCTGATTTTTAAAAGGCAAAAACCGAAATGAGAGTTCAATATCAATGAAGAAACTAATTAATACGCGTAGGCATAGGTAGTCGCAAGCGATATTTGCTTTTAGGGCTGAATTGTTTTATTTAGATTAGGCATAACTTACGTATCTTAGTGATTAGTAAAGCGGGAGAAAAAATAACAAGAAGTTCAAATTTGTATCTAGTGAAGAAAACACTAGCTAGGTGTAGACAAATCACACACTAGGTAATTGAATTCAGATGACTAACACCTTGCTTTGGATGGTTGTTCCCTGCTGTATTATTAATATTTATTTTGATTGTTTATTTAAATTTTATTGTATCGTATTGTTAGATAATGATGAAAATATTTATTTTATTTAATGACCGATTTGATGTGATCACATTGTTACCTTAATATTTTCTTCTCATTTTGTCTTTATTTATTATTTAATAATTATATTTCATCTTTTACCCTACCTTTTCATAATAGTTCTATCTCATTCCCTAGTTTTCTTATAGGTTTATTATTCAAATTATGAATATGTGATAAAATATAACGGAGAACGATACAATCTATCCAAATAATGTATTCATTAGAACAATACATTACGACACAATATAATATAATACAATACAACATATAATGAAACAATATGTCACAACCATCCAAACAAAGTGTAAAAATTAATCCCATCAACACCACTTTTTATGAAGAAAAAAAAAAGTAACTTAAAAAATTTAAAATATATAGTCATGGGTAAATATGGAACATCATCACAGAAAAATCAACAAAAATTAGTTAGGGCCTTCCACCAACTTTTGCAAATAGGTTAGGTACATCCCCTTTGTGCAAAGTATTTTGTATATATTAAATTAAAAAGAGAAGAGAGAGAAGTGATTTGGGACAAAACCTAGAAAGAGAAATAAATGAGTAATGGTTTATTTTTTTCATCAGATAGGGAGTAAAAAATGATCTGATGTGGCCTGATCCGAGAAATAAAAGGAAAGGAAATTAATTATTTTAGGATATAATTTATTTTTTAAAATATTGACATATTAACATTTTAAATAATTAATTTAAAGTATAGATATTTTTATTAATTATGATAGAAATTGTGACCAGTTAGCTTATTTTCCTTTAAGAAGGGAAATTGTACTAGGTGAAGTGTTTGTTCCTATTATCGTAAAACTCAATTCATGTACCTTTCCCCCCATATTCTAATTACTCTATTTCACAAACATAACATGGATCTACGCTACGTTGGGGGGTGTAAAATTAATTTAATTAAGAAAAACATAATCCATCCAACTTTAAGCTATTATGTAAATCAGATTGAAGGAGAAAAAAATTACTAGTCGTGATTTGTCTGAAATAATCATTAATAATTATATAAAAATTTGGGATAAGGGTCTGAAAAATACCTCAATTTTGGTCGAATTTGTTGTTGCGATACTAAACTGTCATGAAGACCTATTATCACCCTATACTATTTAATACCGTATTTTAAACATATATATTTGCCCACATGGACATAAAAAATAATGCAAAATTATAAATAGAAATGCGTCCACGTGGGGCACATATATACCTTTAAAATACACTATTAAATAGTTCAGGGGGTAAAAAATACGATATTAAATAGTTTAGGAAGGTAATAGGTCCTTATGAAAGTTTAGTATCGCAATAGCAAATTCGACCAAAATTGAGGTATTTTTCAGACCCTTATCCCTAAAAACTTCAATAAAAGTAATACAACAGCTAGAAATATAATAACGTTGTGGAGTAGTGACATATCCCATTTTCCAAGTTGCCATATTTTTATTATACTTTCTCCATCCATCGATTACTTTTCATTTTGCGTGGTGCTTAAAAAACCACAAATAAGAAAATAAATTTACGAAATCATCCCTTAATTATTAGTTTTTAAGATTTTTACAAACAAATATGTATAATTTCAAAAAGAATTAGTTGCAAGAGTAATTATTTTTGATACAATGATCAACTAATATAAAAGAGAGGAAATATTAATAACAATAGTGAATAGTGGATGGATCCACCTCACCTTCAATAAATAAAGGAAGAATACTGTTTCAAGTGGTCACCAAATTTTTCCAATAAATAAATGTGTACAAGTTCCAAAATACTCTTCTGGCAAATCGCGCTGCCTGGATTGCATAATGTATGTTATCCATACATGTCAGCATCTCGTGGCTACACATCATATTCTTTTTTATTAATAACTAGTAAAATTATCTACGCTTTGCGCGGTAATTTAATATCACAAAATTTATAAAATAATACTTAAAATTTATTCGTCATTAAAATTAAAACACTATATTATTTTACATGAAAGATTACATAGTAACGAACATTAATAATGTATAGAAAAATGAAAATTATAACTTCTTATCATTTATCCTTAATAACATAAGTATAAATTTATGATCGTAAAAAATACCAGGATCTGTAACATAAGCAATAGTGTCAGTGAGCAACTCAACAGGAGCAAAGTACACAAATATTTAATCGTGCAGAAGAAAAAGAAAAAAATGTTCAGAATTTTCGTTGTTTTAAAATAAAAGGAAATCCCTCTATTTATAGACAACAAAGGATAGTGTGACCAAATGTTTGTTGTGCCTTATCAAAAAGGTAACAACTATTTGGAAAAGTTTTCGGAAAGGTCACAACCTTTTTATGAAAGTCACAACTTTTTCATAAAAATCGCAACCCCCCCTTTATTTAAGTCGCAACTTTTCATAAAGGGAAGACTAGTTTTAAAAATAAATAAATTAAAAGGGAATCTTGGTTTGTGATGGCGCCATGTAGGCGGACCTAAGGTTCTCTTATATGATTCCATTGCCTATTGCAATATTTATTAGTACTTAATTAGGATTTATTTATGTTTCTCATCTTCAAATTTATACTCTTTTCCAAATTTATATTTATCGCTTCAGCCAATTGTCAAATTCAAGGGAAATGTGTTTTTCTCTATTCATACACCAATTTCAATTTATTAAAATCAGTTCACCTTCTCACTTTATATATATATATGTTGTTGTTAAAGTTAAGTTCATCAATCATGGCTAATAGTAATAAAGAAGCTAAGTTTATTTTTTTACCAAGTCGAAAAGCACTTGGATATCATCTAAATGGGATGGATAATTGCTTGTATATTAGTAATCTATATAATAAGTGGGAATATCTACTACTTAGCACATGACAAATATTGAATGATATGTGCTTGATAGTGTTGTACATTCTTTTTTTATGGTTATACCTTTAAAATTTATATTATTGGACAATTTAATACAATTAATTACCTACTACTTTATTAGTCAAAAAGTTTGACCTCATTTGGGCCCATTATTATTTATATGTTTTCAATTTTCAATATATGTTGTCTATCTAATTCTTTTTTCAACCTTTTATTTTAAACTTCTTGAAATTTAATTACCTATTTATTACTCTCTCTATGCACTTTTAATTGTTATGATTTCCTTTTTAGAGTCAAACTATAAGAATTTTAACTAATATTTTACAATGTATTTTTTCATCATATTCATAGGCAAAAAATTACAATTTATAGTACTTTTTGTATAGATTTTGCATATTTTTATTTTTTTTAAAATATCGAATTAATACAATATGATTTAACTTTGAAAATTAGTCAAATGGACTTTCAAAAATCGCAACATGACAAATACAAGTGGACGGAGAGAGTATACTTTAGCTACAAAATATATTAGAGGTACAACTTTTTAAAAAATTTAAATTTTTATTGCGTTGACTCTTGAAATCTTATCATTGTCATATGAATTTGAACAAATTATATATTATTAAAAGCTACATAAAAGATGATATAAATCACAATAATTAGCAATTAAAAATATTTTAAAATCATATAAGAAATTTGGTTGACTAATTGGAATAGAATAAGTAACATGTACTATTTGAAAATAACGTCAAAATTTATAGAATTCACAATAAATTAACAACTGAAAATATTTATGATTATTCACGTGAATTGAAACATGAGTAACCTATATTATTCAAAACTAACGCAAATATATTATAAATCACGACAATTTAATAACTTCAAATATATTTTTAAGAAAACATATAAAAAATCGACTGATCTTCATATTCCATTTATATCACATAAATTAAAATAAAAAAATTAATATTTATTAGGCTGGTGCTGGCATGGGAACCAAATATCTATATATATGTGTCACAAATGGAAAAGTTTCAATCAAGGAAGCAACATATATCATTTACAAATGACTTAAAAAAACATTAAAAATTACAATAATTACCAATTTAAAATATTTAAAAGTTATATAATACAATACATTGACTCTCAGAATTCTATTAGGCTCACATATATTGGAACAGAAAAAATAACACATATCATTTTAAAAATACCAAAAAAGTATTATAAATAATAATAATTAACAACTTAAAATATCTGAAAGACATTTTAAAAGGGTTAATTTTGTAATTTTATCCATATCACATAAATTAGGACAAAGTGACCAGTAATGTACGTTATTTGAAAGTTACATAAAAATATTATAAATCACAATAATTAAAAACTTAAAATATTTAAAAAAAAAATATGAAAATTTGGTTGACTCTCTAAATTTCATTTGCGTCACATAAATTGAGACAACAAAAATAACATATATTGGGTCCATTTTAATTTATTTGTCTTAGTTTTATTTTTTTATATTTAAAAATTGCGTATAAATACTATAAATCATGATAATTGACAATATAAAATATGTTTTGAAAAAAATACAAAATATTTCACTGATCTTTGAAGTGAATCTATCGTAAAAATACTATAAATCATGATAATTGACAACATAAAATATTTCAAAAATGTTGTATGTGGGTAGTCTTATTATGCCTTAAATAGCGTCAAAGAAAATACAGGTTTGTGATAAAAAAACTTATTCCTTTATCCACGCAAACAATCGCTTCAAAAATTCGATTATTAACCCCAAAACATACTATTTATATTATAGCACGGGCCACATTATCTAGTAATAGTAATATGATCGAATCGTTGCACGTTTTACATCTTCCTACCTACTCAAAGGAAACCAATTAGATGTAAAGTGGCTATTACAAAGTTTTAAAAAAATAAGACTACTTTTACGAAGCTACTTCCGTGTTCCCTCTTATCTCAATTTATTTAAGTCTTATCATTTGACTAAGCACAAAATTTTAAAAAATAAATCAAATCAAAATTTTTATTATTAAATTAAAAAATATTTATAATTTTTAATTATTTTTAAACTTGTCATATATACGTTGGAATTGAAAAACTTATCACATATAAAAAGAAACAATGTTGACCCAATAGTAAACACACTTAAATTGTAACAGAAAAAGTATTAATTATGGTCTATGGATATCCTTTTCAAAATAGGGTATATATTTAGCATATTCTTCTTCTTTTTTTGGATCAAATATTTAGCATATTCTTCTTTGTACATGCAATGCCCTGAAATATTGGAATTAACTTTTTAAAAGTAACGATTAAGGTGAATATCGTATACTTTTCCAAGCCGAATTGTCGTAACACAACTTGTTATGTTAAATTTGGAAAAACAGTAATTAAAATAGTACTGTAGTTATTGTAGAAAGTTTTTAGAATATAGTTTGAAGAATGAATATTACAAGTAATGTAGGTAATATAATATTAAAATAAAATGTATGTAAGATAGAGGAGAGATGGAGGACGCGTCTGATCTACGTGGGGAGGGAGAGAGAGAGAGAGAGGAATATCCAAAAGCATAACACCGATTGCGGATTGAGAATATTCCTGATGCCCTTACGATTTCAACCTCCATAAATACCATTCTCTTCCTACTTCCTCCACAATAAGATTTCATTTCCCTTTCTTTCTCCAAAATCTCCTCCCGTTTTCTCTTCTCTTCTCTTATATACTAAGTAAGTAGTAGTATATAACAAACAATGGCTCTTACGGCCGCCGTTCATATTTCCGATGTCCCCAATCTAGATCAAGTCCCTGACAAAGCTCCTCTATATGCCACCCGATTCTCGTCTCAAGGTTTGGTTTGTTTATTTTCTGGCTGTACAAACTCTATTCTCTTTCTACACAAGACAAATTCTTTAATTTTGATTTGCAGGGATTGAAATTGGAAGAACATCCAAATTTTTAGTCGTTGGACACAGAGGGAACGGTATGAATTTGTTGCAGTCCGCTGACCGGAGAATGAATGCCGTTAAGGAAAATTCCATTCTTTCTTTCAATGCAGCTGCTAATTACCCAATCGATTTTATTGAATTTGACGTTCAGGTACCTTGCAAACTATTTTCCGCGTACAATGGGATGGCACTATTTCATTTTTCTTTCTATCCACGGCCCCAAAACCCCGACCCGACCCGAATTTCTAATATTATTAAGAGATAAATTTTAAAAATACACCGAAACTATCACTTTTTAGTTTAAGAAACACATATCTCTTTTTTATACCACTTTCACCATGGTGTGTGTAATACACTCTCTCTTTTATTTTAAAAAATTATCACATCACATTCCACATGGACAAAACATTCAACCTTGACAAAAATTAAATAAATTATTAATATTAATTAAAAATTATTATCCAAAAAAATAATATTTCGTTTATAAATAAAATGTAAAATATTTTTCTTACTCTAATCGTCACTTCCTCTCACCCCTCCAATTATACTAATTTGAATATTATTTTATTTTTAAAAAAAATAATCTACCCACCCCACCTAGCCCTCCTCTTCCAAATTTTTTTCTCATTTTGTGTTAGATATATACATATTGAAAATATTTTATACTTGTCGCCGCAACACATTTTTTAATTTTTTACTTATTTATGTTATATTCGGTACACTAGTGAATTTTTTTCTAAAAATATATTTACGTACATATCTAACACAAAATGAAAAAAAAAAAAACAAAAATTAGGAGCTGAAGGTTAAATAGGACGGTGTAGAATTATTATTTTTTTAAAAATAAAACAATATCAATTTTTTTTGGGGTGGGGAGAGGGAATGAGTGGGTGGCTTTTTTTGGGAGGGGAGGGTGAAGTATGAATTTTAAAAAAATATTTTATACAAGAATTTTTTTTTAAAAATAGGATGGGGGATTATGGGGTACGTGGAAGAGGGGGATAATAAAAAATTTTATTATTTTAACACTTTAATTATTAATTAATATTAATAGTTTATTATTTAATTTTTGTTAAGGTGAAATATTTTATCCACGTGTCAAGTTTTTTTTCAAATAAAAGAGAGTATTACATAATTTGTGTTTTTCAAACTAAAAAGTGATAGTTTAGGTATGAAACTCACATTCTGGGGTTTTTTAACACTTATCTCTATTATTAATTATTCCAAAAACCTAAAGCCTGGATCTTGGCCGAAAAATTATGCAGTTTGTTCACCACACTAAACTTTATAATACTGATTGGTCTCTCTCTCTCTGCTGGAGTATCTTTTTTGGGGATGGATTGCAAATTAATACAGTACATTTACTGTTGCTGATTACTTGGAGGGGAAAGTAAACAAGTAGTAAATGTCATTTTTTGTAGGTAACAAAGGATGATTGCCCTGTCATTTTTCACGACGATTTCATCCTCACTCAACATAATGTAAGCTCTTTTAATATCCAAATACCCTTTCTGTTCTAATCAATCTCTTTATGTACATTGATCTTGATTCTCATGGGTGCATGCAGGGTACAGTTCATGAAAGGAGAATTACTGAATTGTCACTTGCTGAATTTCTTAGCTATGGACCCCAAAGAGAAGAGGGTCTCGCTGGAAAACCTTTAATGAGGAAAACTAAAGATGGAAAGATTGTTAGCTGGACAGTTGAAACCGATGATTCCGCATGTACCTTAAAAGAAGCTTTTGAGAAAGTTAATCCATCTATTGGTTTTAACATCGAGCTGAAATTCGATGATCACATTGTTTATCAACAAGACTACCTCATCCATGTTCTTAAAGCCGTCTTACATGTTGTATTAGAGTATGCTAAAGGCAGACCAATCATATTCTCAAGTTTTCAGCCTGATGCTGCTCTGCTTGTCAAGAATCTCCAGACTTGTTACCCTGTACGTTTCCATTTTGGAATCTAAATCAATCAATCTTAATTAGTGAATTCGATCTGACTTTTGGCAATGTAGGTGTTTTTTCTCACAAATGGAGGTACAGAGATTTACTATGATGTTAGAAGGAACTCGTTGGAAGAGGCCACTAAACTGTGCTTAGAGGGTGGTTTGGAAGGTATTGTTTCCGAGGTGAAAGGTATCTTCAGGAATCCAGGACTAGTTAACAAGATCAAAGAGTCGAAGCTGTCTCTCCTGACATACGGCAAATTGAAGTAAGTAGTATTGATTCAGATGTTGTTGTTTCTAGATTAGTCTGACACTAACTAACAATGTATTATGTGATGTGTGTTTGTTCAGTAATGTGCCTGAAGCTGTGTATATGCAACATCTGATGGGAATTGATGGAGTGATAGTGGATTTTGTTGAACAAGTAACAGAGGCTGTGTGTAAGCTAGTGAAGAAGCCAGATGAGATATTGCTGGAAGGGGAGGAAAAGGTTCAAAATAGACCTCAATTCTCACAGAGGGAATTGTCTTTTCTGCTCAAGCTTATCCCTGAACTGATACAATAACAATTCATATGATTGTAGATAACCTTTTTATAAAGCTTGAATGAGTGCACTCTTCCCCTTTTCACTGGGATTGTCGTCGTACTTATTTAATACTAGTGTAGAAATGTAGATTGAGGAGTGATAGTGGATTCACTGTAATCATAACATATCTCGACATACAGAAGCAAATGTTGTTTCCAAATCAAAATATTTATGTATTCCCATTCCCATGTTTAGTTATCAAAGAGGAGTCCCAAAGGTCAAAGATAGATGAATTTGGGCTTTGGCCCAATGTGACAAATGGTTTGAAAGGATGATGAAAGACAGTAGGAAAACCAATTGTCCGTGTGGCTGTGAATCATATTAATACTACAGTATTTAAATTTGACATTTCTAGAGAAAGAAAAGCAAGTGTATGTAGAACTATAAGGTATTTATTCTAAAGTAGAGGGGAACCATTTGTCACATCTCAAAAGTAGATGTAGAAATATACACCTATTTAATCGCACAACAACTTGAACTGATGTAAGTGAAGTTGTTAAAAGTACAAGTTATCTTCACATATTTGCTTTTTATCCAAAAAATAATTTGGTTGTATTATGAAACTCATAATTCAATGCAGCAATACAAGATTAAATAGTAAAAAAAAGTAGGCATTAGGAAAAGTTGATATTTTGGCAGGCCTTTATAGCAAAGGTATTTCTTTTCTTATGATGATAATTGACTTAAAGAAAATATATTCATATACCAAACTGACCTTATATTGTTTTGTTGATTTATTGAGAATAGGGCAGCACATGGCGCAATTCTATTTGGGTTTCATTTTTTGCTTGTATGATTAAGCAATATACGTTTCTCTAAGCTATCCTTAATTTCTTGGTGAGACTATGACAACACATGAATAGAAATAATCCAAAAAGAGAGCACTTATGCTAGTGACAGTAAATATTAGTTAATTAAACAATAAGCCCTACTCCGTTAGTCTTCAGTTTCCAATTCTATATTTAAGAGTTCCTATCTTCAATTCCTAATTGCTTAAACTATTACTTACAATGTTTTTAAACCAAAGCAATTAGACACGGATTGGAAAGTCAAATATCAATCCAAAGACAGTAATCATCTTGTGTTATCGACTCTCCACACAGAGTGATAGACATGTTCCTCAAATACAATATTCTTTAGTTTCAATTTATTGGTCCTACTTTCTTTTCTGGTATGCCTAGAAAAATATTGTCTCTTTCATTTTTAGGTAAATTCTTAATTTTAATTTTCTGCGGAGTATGTTTAAGACCACAAGATTAAAGGATATCTTGATACACTCTATATATATTTAATTTAAAACCATGAGATTCAAAAATTTTCCTTACTTTCTTGAACTCTATATCAAGTCAAAACATGACAAACAAATTGAAATGCATGAAGTATTTTTATTCTTGACAAGTTTTTAAATTGACAGATAATGGTAGTAGTGTATCTAATAGGCAAAACATTATAACTCCAATATACATATTATATAGGCCAAAGTCATCCACGGCCACCTAAAGTTGTCCGCATAATTCACTTGAACACCTCAACTAAGGTTTGTACCTATTGAACACTTTATCTGCTCAAAAGTGATGTCAATTAGACACAAACGCTGACATGGCAAAAAACGTGTACATCACTCTCCTAAAGCGCGTAAATCAATTAAAAATATATATTTTTTCTTTTCTTTCCAACCTATACACCTAAACAAATAAATAATAATAATAATTAATTACAAAAAGAAAACGAAGGAAGCTTTCTGCCATCTTCAACTATTCCAATTTCCATAATCTCTTTACCTACACCCAACTCTCTCTCCCTCTCCCTCTCCAATTCTCCAATTCTTCTTCTGCTTTTTCCTTCTTCTTTTTTTATATAGATTTAATTAAAGTCTCAAATATTTCCGGCGAAGGTCCATTAATTTCGATGAAAATAATTTTTCAGTGAAGTAATTGATTTTTTTTTGACAAAAGTTTTCTTATAATTGTGATAAATTAGTAGTGCAAAGAAAATGAAGACAATGAATGAAAGATGTAATGCTATTAAAATGAAAGGTGAATGAAGGGTAGCTTAAATGGACATCAATGGTGTATTATTGATGTCGGTGAAAGGAATAAGATTCGATGAAGAAGAACGGGGAGGCGATGGTATACTGACGATTGAGATACAACAGCCCAGTGCAAAGGGAAATTAGTTCTGATGGAGAAGATGAAGAAGAATGGTGGGGTGGGGTGGGGGTGGGAATGGGTTAATTCAAAAATAATTTTTGGTTTTTCTTTTTAAAATTCCTTTTGAATTATTTAAATAAAATTTTAAAAATAAGTTAATCCAATCGACACGTGTCATTATTTCAATGGTCTATTTAGTATGTTTGTGTGTTTGAAATGCACGCATGTTTGTCTTTTTATTGATTATTATTTTGTGTTAAATAGGTATAAATTTGTTAAGATTTAAGTGTTCAATAGATACTAGGTGTAGTTGAGGTGTCTAAATGAATAATTAGGCAAATGACATAGTATAAGAAAGAAATTACTTCCTTTCCCTACTCTTTCATTAATCACCAAAAATCCCCTTTTTTAGTGTTTTTCGGATACATAATATAGCAGTGTGGATACTTAATATAGCAGCGCAGATACTTTAATTAATAACGGGCGGATACTTAAATTATTAAGTTGTTAGCAGCACGGATACTTAATTAACGGGCGGATGCATAATATAGCAGCGCGGATACTTTAATTAATAACGGACATATCTTAAATTATTAAGTTGTTAGCAGCACAAATACTTAATTAACGGGCGGATGCATAATATAACAGCGCATATACTTGAATTAATAACGGCGGATACTTAAATTAATAAAGTATCCGGTTAAATTGAATTGGGGAAAAATAAGAGATTTTTGTATTTTAGTAAAAGAATAGGGAAATATTGAGAATAGATAAAGAAGTGTTGTGTATTTAAGTAATTTTTCCTATATATTAATACATTTCAAATGCCAGACCAGTCGTTATTTCTTGTTGGACTTTCATGGATTAAGTTGTATGTTTTGGTCCAGTACTTGTCAAGGCTATCAGACATGAGAGATAAGCGCAGGCCCAAATCATGTCTTGTTGATACCGATTTCATATTAAGCTATTGAGGCATCTCCAACCCTATACTCTATTTTACTCTTCAAATATATGGTTTTCTATTTTTTCATATAACCAACTCTAATCCAATTTTCTGTTTTACTCTCTAAAAATGAATCTTTTTCTCTCTCCTCAATATTATATTATTATTTCTATTCCATTCTTATTTTCTTGGTTCATAATATAAATCTTTTATTTCTTTTTCCCAATAATTACTTTATATAATTTTCATGTGAATAAAATTTTATTTTTTCAAAATTTTTATTTAATATAAAATTATATTTTATTCTAAATTTTTAAATAGCATAAATTGCAGGAAAATATTACTCCATAATGTACAAATTAATGGACAAATTCAAATAAAAGTGAAATACAATTACATAAACATTACATAAACACTCAATTTTCGAAATTATTACGTTGCTCCCATAAATGCTCTATTAATGCATTATGGAGTTCAAAATGAGCATTTTTGTCCTTAATTCTTTTATGTCTAGCTAAAAATTGTTCAAATCGAAAATTTTCATCTACCACCATTTCTGTCGTTGGAGTTGGAGCCACTACAACATCTTGATTTGGTACATTAAGATCATGTTCATCTTCAATTATCATGTTGTGCAGTATAATACATGTAGTCATTATATCATGTAGCACTTCTTTTCTCCAATACGTGACGGTCTTGCAATAATTGAAAAACGTGATTGCAAAACTCTAAATGTACGTTCAACATCTTTTCGGAATGATTCTTGTTTCATCGCGAATTATTTATCATGTTGTGTATTGTATTTTATCTTGTATATTATTATGTTATGTATTGTATTGTTATCTTGTATTTAAATTATCATATTATGTATTTTATTTTTAAATTAAATTTTTCATCTTATCATTTTAATTTTGTGTATTCTTTATAGTGAAAATTAATAATAAAATCAAATTATATTATTGATGAAAATTAGAAAAACTTAAAATACTATTAATTCGGGATGTAAGTAGTATATATTAAATAATCTATTTTTAAAAATATTATATTACATTTAAAAAGAATTATGAATATTAGATATTTAATTAATGACATTATATGTAAAATAATATGTTAATTAGAAAGCAATAGAAATAACAATAAAATATTCAAAAAGTGAAATAGAGAGTGTGAATAGTAGTTCTCCAAATTCAGAGAACTATTATTCACCTCTCTAAATATGAAGAATAGAGAGTGATATGGAAATGGGTTGGAGTGCCCATTTTCTATTTTACTCTCCAAATATAGAGAATGGAAAATAAAATAGAGGTGGGTTGGAGATGGTCCGAGCCTGCAAATTCACTCATTCTTAAACCCACTCCACTTTCCTTTCATGTTTGGGTCTTGCGGGACTTGGACATCCATCCAAACTCTAACTATTCTTCTACGTATATTTTATCATCTCTCAATTTTACTCGTAGAATCACATCAAATATGTTATGCTCTTTGTCTCACACCATGACTTTTCTTATTTTGTCTATAAATTAATTACCACATTTATTTACTATTATCTTTGTGAATCAAGTTATATGCATATTTTGATCAACCTTTTCATGCTATATTGTGTCTATTTAGAATGATTTTTTTTTTTAATTTCCTATTTGGTGTGCAGTATCCTATTCGAGTTCGACTAATTTAAATTTGCATCGCATAAGATCCATCTGGGGAAGCACTTCCTACCATTTTTTTTCATATTCAAGGCTCGAACTCAAGATTTCTGATTAAGAAAGAGCAGCCCCATCCACACATCATTTGAATTCTTTCACTAAAAAAAAAAAAGAGAAACAATGATCTCTTCTACTACTTAATTGTTGTTAGTAAATTCAACAGTTTGAATGTGAAAATTTTGGCAAGCGAAAGTATCTACCTATTGAATTTTTTTTTTCACAAAATAGAAATGCCTAGGTAGATGAGATGAGGTTGAGAGCTAGTAGATCACTCAAGCCTCACATTATTTGCACTTAATTTTTAATCTTAATTATTTATATGTGAACCATTAAGTTATTTTTTAAATTTGAATCTTACTTATTCTAAATGATTTAGATCGATAATTTTTTTAATATTATTAAGATGTCTATAAAGATATTTTCACAAGATGATATGCAATTCATCATTCCTCCATTCATGTTTACCGTCAACTGTAATTCTATACCTATTATTATCAATTATCGCCATTCACCACATAGCTACAAATCATCATCAACTAGCTCAATCACCATAGTTAATGAGAAAATTTTAGAAATAACAAACATAATAGACATAATAAGGTTCTATAGCTATAGTTTCGATAATTGAACTCCATAACTATAGTTTTATTTTCTATGGAAGCTGCGGTTTGTATATTTCATGCGGTAGGGTAAACTATACAAAGTTGGTAATTTATTGTGAATTTCTATAAATCGTATATTAATAGTTAGGGTAAACATATACGAATTCTAAATTCATATAATTAAGAACTGAGTTATACAAAATTCTAATTTATACGGTTAGACAAATTATACAATTTAAACTATCTATACAAATAGCATAATTTGGGAAAACTATTGTTGTGAATAAAAAATAAAATCAAAATAAGAAATATAACATTTAATATGGTTTAAATGTTTGGTAATTTTTCCAATAATAAATGGGAGAGTTATTTTATTAAAGTAGAATAGGTGAAAATAGAAAGGGGAAAGTTATTAAGCTAGTGCTAGTGTGGATTAACAAAATGGGTCAAAGTAGAGACGTGTTAACGAAGAGAGGCAGTTGCCTTTCTGACTTGGGCGCATGACATTAGAATTTTCTTGGTAAAACTAATAAGCTCCTCTCTCTCTCTCCCTCCCTCCCTCCCTCCCTCTCACCCATCCCTCTTCTCGCAAAAATTACTACTTATTTCAATTCTTAATAATTTCTCCGGTCTCCGGCATACTGCACTCCCGTCTAAATTACTATAACACACAGCACACAGTGTGTGTGTGTGATTAGGTGTGAGGGAGAGATCAATAGTAAATCTGAAAAGAGGCAGTATTAGATTTAATTAATGATGAAGTCGTCTTTCGGAAAGCTCAAGAAATTTGCACTGCACAAGGACAAGAAGGATCACCAGATTTTGTTGCATTTGGATGGCCTCTCTCAGGCATCACAGGTACCCTTCACAATTAGGGTTTCCGATTCCTCTTTTCTTTGCTTTGCTTTGCTCTGCTCTTTTACCCGACCCGTATCCATTTGACCAATTGCTGCTCCCGGATTATTTCCTTCATTTCATTTCTGCTCAACTTACAAATCTCATTTATCACTCAACTCCTCTCCAAGCGCCTATTTCTTTACTTTACTTTATTTGTGTTGTAATTGAAGTTTTTTATTCTCTCCTTTTTGCAGGATATGAAAGACATGAGAGATTGTTATGACAGCTTACTATCTGCAGCAGCAGCTGCGGCTAATAGTGCCTATGGTATTACCAATGTTATTCATCTTCACTGTTACTTTGTTTTACCACAAATGTTAGATCATATATGATCCAGAAAGGAAAAATATTTACATTACTTTTGTAATGGCTTGTATGAAAGATTTATCAGTTGTTTGATAACAAGAAGCTGCCTATGGGAAAGATCACTTTATTTACATAATTTAGGAGTGTTCGTGGTTTGGTTTGGATCGGCTATTGATTAAAACCAAAACCAAACCAATCTAGTCGGTTTTTTTTTTAATTTCTAAACCAAACCAAACCAAACGAAAAGAATAACTGTCGGTTTGGATCAGCTTTTCTGGTTTGAAAGTAATAATTTTTTTTGAGGACGTATGTATTTCAATAGACACAAACACCTAGTACATGAACAATCCACAAAAAGCTATTGTCGGTTCAATTAAGCAATTAAATAATACTAGAGTTATCATTACACGAACAAAGTGATTCAATTAAGAGAAAGTGAGACTATTTTATGTGAAGTAGGGTAGGTAAAGACTAAAATGGATTTTGATGGACTTGGACTTAGGATTGTTATAGTTGGGCTAAAGTGTTGGGCTTGAGAAAATGGTAAAATTAAAGACTTAAGTTAATTAAAATTTAACAAGATATTTATATTTTATTTATGAATAATATATAAATAATTATAAAATTTATATATCCAATTTATCGGTTTGGTTTGGCTATTTTTGCGGTTGTTTTTTAGTAAAATCAAAACCAAACCAAATAGTATCGGTTTTCAAAATTTAAAACCAAACCTAACCAAATATCGATTTTTTTAATCGGATTGCGTTTCGTTTTTTTTTTTAACCACAACCATGAACAACCCTATTTACCTTGTGTAACAGGATCCAGAAATGAAATTCTTTCCCCACTTTATTTTAGCCTTTATATGGATTGCATATTTAGTTACTTCACAAAAAGAATTCCATATTTAGCTCATCAAACTGATCGTCAGTTTGCTGGTTTCCTTTTCCAGAATTTTCAGAATCCTTGATGGAAATGGGAACCTGCTTATTGGAGAAAATTGCGTTGAATGGTGATGGAGAAAATCGTAAGTGAACCAATGTTTAGTCTCCTTGTATCATTCTATAGTGATTTTCATTATTGTGTTCTGCCTGGACAATTGTCTGATACGATTTCTACTGCTTAAATAAAGTTATCAGCTTAACAAGCAGTTCCGTGCAAAGCTTATCATTAACATCTTTGTGTAATGTATACTTAGATGTTTCCAGTTCTAATTAATTCCTTAGAAGTTGGAAAAAATGATAAGGCACCAATTTTAGTTAATTCCTTGGAACTTTTCAGTTTGAAAAGAAATATTGGTTTGCCCTTTGTATTTCTGGAGGGAATGTTACACTTTTCAGGCTGTTATACCTTTGCCTTGCAGAAGCTCTATCTTTCACTGTTCAGAGCTTTTTATTTTGGGTCTCAGCAGCGGCAGAGCCAGAAAGTCATACGAGATTATAAAAAAGACTAGAATGTCATACCAAGGATTTGAATTAGAGTTCTAAGACAAGATTTGAACCATCCTTACCACTACATTAGAATCCAAATCATATATATTACCAAAAAAAATGTTTTTTTGGCTCAGCCACTGTGTCTCAGCTTGTCAACCTGTTCACAATCTCCTCATCAGTTCAAATTATATTAGGAACTGTGAGAAATGCTAATTTCCCTCTGATCGTTGTGTTCTCCGAAGCTCACCAACAGTGTAACTAATGTAGAAATGAAAAAGAATATAGTAGTACCAAATGGAAATAGAAGCACACATTCTTGTCTTAGTATTTTCCAGTGTCTGATGTAGTTAATTTATGATATATGTACTTATTGTTCTCTTCTTGAAAATCTTATTGCACGCACATAAGATCTGTTTTTTGACGATTACACATGTATAACATCTTTTCTCTATCCATTTTTTGTTTCCTTTCTGTTTGCTTAGTTTTCATTTTTTTTGGTGACTTTTTTTTGATACGTGCCTTTTGCTACTAAAAAATATATAATGTACTGTTTAAAAATGGACTTCCCTATCATTTTACATTCTGTTTTGTGATTCTTTTCTTTGTCAAATACTATCTATATGCAGGCAAAGCACTGTCGATGCTTGGAGGAGTACAATTAGAACTTCAGAAATTCGTAGACTGCTATGTCAGTGCCTGTTCTTTTTCTCATTAATAGTTGTTCTACCAAATTTAACTGAATGTGGTTATGACTTTTGCCTTCTGTATTGCAGCGTTCCCGTATCATCCTAACTATCACAAACCCATCTGAATCTCTTCTTAGTGAACTTCGGAAAGTGGAGGTTTGTTCTTTTGTGATTCTGTTATTTATCTCTAGATCCTTTTGATAAGTTTAAGTTTCCTCATCCTTTCCCCACTCTTTTCTTATTACTCTCTGCTTCAATTTGTTTGTCTTATTTTCCTTTTTAGCCCGTTTAAAAAAGGAAGTCTCTTTCCTTTTTTGACAACTCTTTAATTTCAACTTCCACATGGCATGATTAAGACCACAAGATTAAAGGACATTTTGATACATTCTACACATCTTTAATTTAAGACCACAAGATTCTGAAATTTCTTTACTTAAACTCTGTGTCAAGTCAAAATTAGACATACAAATTGAAACGGAGGGAGTAGTTGTTAACTGTTCCAGTCCTGCTATTTCTGCACTATATTTTCTTATCCACATGCACCTTTCCAGTAGTAAATTGCGATGATTTCCATTCTCTTCTTTCTCGTCTGCAGTAACCCCACTTTTAATTATAATTCGGAAACTATTTAATTATAAGTCATGCTAATTCTTTGGTCCTGACTATAGTTGTTTCTCTTTAACTGATTGAAACTTTTGAAAGTAATATTGGTTGATGATGTTTCTTTCCTTTTCATTGTTGTTATTGTCCCAAGTTGTGAGAAATTTGATGAACTTTTAATGCCTTTGACCTAGGTACAACTTAAGCTTATGCTGAGTTGTTACTCCCTTTTGCCATCTTAGTTGAAGATCTCCCATATTTAGTGCTGTAATAAAGTCTTAATTGGGTGGGGTTAGAGTTGCTAATAGATGCATCACTACTGTGGCCTCTTTGCTATTTGATAGAGTTTAAAATTATTGACAATATTTTTACACCAACAATCCCATAAATGTAGAGTGCTTGGTTGGTTGGGTTGGATTATTTCAATTAACTTATTTATTTCTTTTTCTCATTAAGTTGGTTGCTTTAATCAAAGTCGTGCTTGCCAATCCTATTGAACATCAACTTTTATAGCTAGGTATTACCTTCTTCTTTTTTTGAAACTGGTAACATTACTCTATTTATCCACATGTATACTACAACCAAAAGTGTAGTTCCCCTTCAAAAGTATTACTGTTTATCAAAAGCTCAAATCTATTTGTGTTACCTATAAACAATCTAGAACATCAAAGATGTCTTCAGTTTGAGCTAATAAACTATGTTTACACCAGAAGTAAATTAGAGCTAAACACTTCTTTTTGACATCCTGTAGACTGTTCTGCACATTTTTAAAGCTCCTATTGTTTCTCTCGTTCCAGATTGACCACCAAATGCATGCTGGGACAATCTTCCATCTCTCCTCCTTCTTTGTAACATTTCCATCCCTGATCCAGCTACTAAGTACTCCTCTAATGCATCCTGGTTTCACCCACCTGATCCCCTTCAGGCTAGTGAACATTCTCCATAGTTGTTCTGTCCATTTACAATGTAAGAAAAGATGTTTGACTGGCTCATCTTGTTCTCCACACAAGTAACACCTAGAAGCCAACTGATGGCCTCTCTTGTTCAGGTTCTCATGTGTTAGAACAACTTGTTGTTCCAAAAACCAAGTGAAGCATTTCACTTTGTAAGGTACCTTAGATTTCCATATCATCTTCCATGACCACTCTTTCTCCTGTCCCCTTGTCTTGTTAAGGGACGTAAGGCCGTATAAGTAGACTTGACTGAGAAGTCACCTTTGCTGTCTTCCTGCCATATTAGCACATCATTGTCCCAGCAAAACTTCTGTGAACATCTAAATAGCTGAGTAGTTCTGTCATATTTCCAATCTCCCAGTCATTTAGTTGTCTTCTTTGGCCAAGATTCCATCCCTCCCCAGTCCACATATTAGCTACAGTGGCCTGTTGCCATTGACATAGTGTAACTATGACAGGGTGTGCTATGACTGATTAATTGAATTAATCTAAATAACCACCCAAGTTAGATGAGCAGAAACAATTTTGTTGATCAAACCAAGCAGATCTATTAATTTGAATCAACCGCCAGACTGATGCACCTTTGGAGGCTGATTATAGAACACGTGTATGCAAGAATTTTTGCATTGTTTCCTCATTACTCAGTCGGTTGTATCCTCTTCCTTGATGCAGGAGATGAAACTGCAGTGTGATGAAAAAAGGTATCCTTCGTCATGTGTCTTTTTGACATGGTACAGAAATCCTTTTTTAAAAAATAAAATTGCAATCAAGTCTTGCTAACATCTGGCATGATCTGCAGGGAGGTGTACGAGTATATGGCAAAAAGAGGAAAGGGTGGAAAGGGTGAGAACTTTACTTCTCAGCAGTTACAGGCAGCTCGGGAGGACTATGAGGAAACGGCAAGACTTTGCATTTTTCGTGTACAATCTCTGAAGCAAGGGCAATGTCGCAGCCTTTTGACCCAGGCAGCTCGTCACCATGGAGCACAGGTGTCCTTTTGCATTTCATAACTCCATTTATTTCATTATTGGTTATCAATCTTTTTCTTGAATCGGGTACTTGTCTGCCTAATTTCTCTTTTTCTGAAACAGCTTAATTTCTTCCGCAAAGGACTTAAATCTCTTGAATCTGTTGAACCACAAATAAGGATGGTTGCTGAAAACCAACACATTGACTATCAACCTGTTGAATTGGATGATAGCGAGGATGGAGGCAAGAGCTATGAGGCCAATGATGATGGTGAATTGAGTTTTGATTATAGAAAAAATAAGCAGGAACCAAATGACTCTTTCCCATTGAGGGATTCAATGGAGGTAGGTAATCATATTGTTGTCATGCCTCTTTTTCCCTTTGTGGAAGATTGTGAGCTGCCTACTGGAGATCTTGGTTGTTAAAGCTTTTGGTAGCATGTCAATTCTTAAATGCTGTTTCCCTGCCGTTAGCTTGTAATAACCACAATGAAACTGGCTGATCACTAATATGTTTCTAGTTCACGGGCTACATCCAATTATTTTTGGCGTATGTGATGAGGTGCTAGTTTTCAAGCAGCACAAAAATAATCTTTTGGTTTTCCTATTCCCCGTCAACACATTTCTACACAAACTGATTCCAATCTCACAACTACTAAAACCAGCTATAACCATAAGCCTTCTTATTACTGCATTTGTCCTTCAGTGACATTACATCCCTTGATCAATTTCTTGTACTCATTCAATGCACATCTGAACTTGTCCGCCTCTGTGTGTATATAGAAAGAGAGACACGTGGGAAGAGAATGACAGTCATGATTTATAGTGATTGACAGTTAAGATCTATAGTTTTTTTTTTATGCATTATCAAAATCTGATCTTAGATGATGACTTGCTTAGTTTGCCAAATGTTGGATTTTGGTCTAATATGCCTGATTTTGGCAGTTTGATCCCGCTGATGCTCCAAGTACCCTAACCTCTGGGATGGAGGAAGTGGAGGTAAAGTTCTACCCCTGTGGCTGTATCTAGTATTTAGTAAACATTATGTTAGCTATATATTTTTCCCATATGGCTTGTGTAAGGACTTTCAAAGGGGGTTTATTAAGGGTTTGAGCTACTCCACACGTTGCCTTGAGATTTTCAGTTGGATGCTCAGATTTGTTGGGTCTTTTGTATGCTTCTTATTGTCAACTTGTCAGATGTTTCTTATTTAATTTGAAAGACATTTTCTTGCAGTTGGATTTTGGCAAAAACCAGGAGCAGGTTTTTACTAGACAACCGCGTGTAGTCAGTCATTCTGCTCCAATATTTGCAGAGAAATCGGATATTTCTGATAGAATAAAACAAGCACAGACATCTGCCCGGAAATTTCACACATACGTCTTACCGACTCCAGCCGATGCTAAAAGTTTGGGTTCAAGGACAAGTGTTTCCCTTCAACACTCAAGTACCATGAACACTAGTGGAGGCAGCAACAATCCGTGGCATTCTTCCCCGCTTAATATGGATAAATACTCTAAATTTGCAGATGACAACTTGTCAACAGACACTCTTGCAAAAGGCCAATCTACTGCTCAAGAGATTAAAGATCATACTTTCTCCACCCCACTACCCCCACCTCTTGCTGAGGGAACTTCTCTCCCACAAAATGATATACAGAATGGAATTGATGCCAGAAAGATAAGAAGACTTGCTTTCTCAGGTCCATTAGCAAGTAAGCCTTCATCCAGCAAGCCACTGTTATCTGCCAGTGGACCTATAGGCTTGGCCGAACGGCCTCTTCTAGAACCTGGATTGGCTTCTGGAATACCAATAATTCAGCCACCATCGACTCTAGATGTATCCTACAGTGCTTCACCTCCCCTTGTTTCTTCACCAAAAATAAGTGAGCTTCATGAGCTCCCTCGTCCCCCTGGCTTATTGGCCTCCAAGCCATCAAGTTCTACTGCATTTGGGCACTCTGCGCCCTTAGTCAACAGAAATCAAGAAACGTCACCTACTAATCAGAGCCCTGTGCTGGCATCAAATACGGGTTCTCCACTACCACTTCCTCCACTAACCATCCCTCGAAGTTTTTCTATACCTTCCAATAATCAGAGAGCAATGGCACTACATGTAGCTCAGCTACTAGAATCTCCTCAAAGAAAGGGCAAGGGTGATGTGATGTGCTCTCCTCCATTAACACCTCTCTCTCTTTCAAACGCTTCAAATTCTGGGCAAATCAGAGGTAAAACACCTTGATTAATAGTAACATGGCAACTATACTGTTTCCAGATAAGTAGCTTATTTCTTTGTCAGAGCTAGTGAAAAATTCTAAAGTGAACCTCATATCTGTGATTGATCTGCCTGAATGTTTTGAGAAGGAGAAAAAAGGGTTACAAGTTGTGTTTGAATCTTGTCTAGTCTTCTACCCTCCACCTGGTCAAATCTTCACTGGAAAAGTATGTCAGATTGGTTGTTTGTTTGGGTGCGGGATAACTGGTTGTTAAGTAATTGAAGTATTTCTATAGTAGCTAAAAATGGCTAGGAGAATGCGTTGATTTTCATGTGATTGTATAATTCATTTCCTCCCCCGTTATATTTGACTTGTTTTTTTTTGGTGGATGCAGGTAGGAGCTGATATATGTAAGCCATTGTAGACAGTGCCGTATTTTTTTCTTTTGGGTCGGGGGTGTAGAGTTTGTGTCCACAAAGCAATATTGCGGGAGTGGGATTTGTACATATGTTATTAATGTAAGGTTTTATTTGTTCGTTTTGAATGTTCTCCATGTATCTTACACAAATGTAACGGGAGCTCCCTGCCACAATTTTGATCTCGCGGTGTTCAAATCCACCCCTAGTAGCGTTTGGGGAAGCCCTTGAGAAGAAACGTCAAATTAAGAACAACGTTCTTTTATAATCTAGTCCATTCTATTATATATTAAGATAAGATTCGTGGCATGCAGCATGCATTTGGTGGATTAGTCAAGGGTATGCAAGTTTATTGTGACAACACAGTTGTGAAAGAAGTTGCAATGGTAAATAAAGAAGTTTATTTATTTATTTGTTTTGAAGATAAGAGTTAGTACTAACTTTTTGAGGAATGTGAAATGAACTAATATTTGGTCAGCAAAAAAATCTATTTTGCCCATCAAAAACAATTGAACTTGGATTAATACAAACTAGTCTACTATACTACATACAGAAAAAGAACTTGGATTAATACAAACTAGTCTACTATACGTACAGAAAAAAGAAAAGGGTATATATTTAAGACTAGTTAGCTGATAAGGGGAAGAAGAAGTGGGAAGGAAAATGAAGGTGGTCCAATTGGCTCAGCAGTTACGGCCATTGGTCGGCCATTCCCGACCTACTACTATTTGCCATCATCTCAAGCCCAGAGCACTTGCCAACAATAACCATGGTGAGTCTGTCTCTCACACACCATTATTCCGAAATTTCATAATTAACCTACGATTTCCCATTTTCAGATTCCATCACTCAATTTGATCTTTCGTTAACCCTCAAGGTAAGACTGAGCATTGGATGGATGCTTCTGTTTACGTCAAACTCTTTTTTTTTTTTAACTGACTTGTGATTCAGAGGAAAGCAGCAGAGATATCCCCAGACTTGAAAGGAACTTGTTTATTCCTTGTTGGTGGGCATAACTTTTCTCCCTTCATTCTCTATGAAAATCCACGAATTTATTATACATTCTTCATGGTTAGAATATCGCTTGTCGTCTCTCCTCACTAATTATGTTGCTTTTAATTGAAAGGAATAAACAGCTCCATCAAATCTAACTCAGCTCAACTTCTTGCAGAGGCACTGCGCTATTATTATTTTGACAGGTCGTAAGTTGCACGTTTTCTCCAAAAACCCTAAACTAACATCTCCATTAACTCATCTTATTACCTTAATCTATTGCAGTGATAGTGTTGTTGAAGAAGCTTTGGGAGGAAAGGATGCTGTCAGGTCGTTTATCAAGACAGACTTGAAGGGATTTCGAGATTCGGAGGTGGCTTCCTAATGTCCATATGCTGTCTTTTACTGCTTCTCTATGTTGAGATTTATCACCAAAACCAATTTTGCAACTGCAGACGGAGGTACTGAAGCAGTTGTCATCCATGGGTCGCCTTGTTGTTTGTGCTGGGAATGGTGCAGTTCAGTGCGCAGCTAATCTGTATGAATGCTGTTAATTATTGTCCCCCAAGAGTAAACAAGACTTGTTCTTGATCAGAACTTGACTTTTACAGGGCGCTTATGAGACACGGCATATCAATATGGATTGATGTCCCTTTGGATATGGTAGCCAAGCAGATTGTGCTGGAGAATTTTCAACTTCCTGCTGCTGAAACAATAAATGGATCATATTCCGAGGTCTCCACCTAAAAAGCTAGACAAAACATTGATATTTTGCTCATATTTAATGTTAATCATCCTTTTCTAGCTTAATGAACGCCTCTTGTTTGTGGATTTCTTCAGCCCGTTGGGCTATTATGCTGATTTTTAGCTTACCATGGTAACAGGTGTTGACTCAATTAACTGCTATTTATGAAGATAGCCGTAATGGATATGCTACAGCTGATACAACTATTGCACTACAGAGTAATTTATATTTGCTTCATACTCATTAGCACTAACATATCCTTTTGTTGTATTTTAACAGCTTATTTATTCTTTGCAGATATTGCTTCTCGGTTAGGCTATGATACATTGGATGCAGTGACCACAGAAGATATGGTTTTGGAGGTAAAAGAAAATTCTTTACAAGTGTGAGGATATATATTATTTTATTTGGTAATTGACCATGTAAGTGTTCTATATTATTGTGATTTTAGACTCTGAAGGAGGTAGAGAGATTGATGAGAGCAAAGAAGTTGATGGAAGAAGCTGCCAGGCCATTTTAGTTTCATTTACCACCAATACCAATTGTTTTGGTTAGTTCTGATTAGTATTGTTCACATGGGTGTTTGGTGATTTTCTTTTAATCTCATCCTTCTAATTAACTGGACTTTGAATCTATTTGCCATTATCCATTTAGAAAAGCTAACATTATCCCGGAGGTCTTCCTAGGTTTGCTCTTTTAGTCTTTAGATGATGGAAACTCAAGGCAATCAAGTCACATGATCCTTTCATTCATTGCATATTTTCAATTTCTACCAAGACACATTAGCTGCATCTAACATTGTGGTATCTCGAATCTAAATGTGGAAAAAAGATACATAACAGAGATTGATATGCTGAATCGTGAAGGAAGTTCCTAGGACGTATTTTTTATGAAGTCGGGATGTCTTTTTTTCAGGGGAAACAGAGAAAAATCAGCATTACTTCCAGTTAACCAAATGCAGGTGACTTGAGAATGAATTAGAAAAAGTATATTGTTGACCAAAGTAATCATATTGAGCAAGTCTTAGATGTACAATTGACTTACAAAAGAAGTCCTAGATATACAACAAATGCGGTGGTTCTTTATCAGAAAAGATCTAATGAAAGTTTTTGAAGTTATTCAAATTATTATTTGCAGAATCAACATTTATTGTTTGGAGCCATAAGTGCTGAGCTGAAGTTGGCGAATGATGGCAATACTTGATGCTCTTGCAGTTGTATGACTTCTGGTATTGTGAGAGTAATTCTTAATTGGCGTGGATATTGTGAGTATTGTAAATGTTGCACTTCTGTGCACATATATATATATATATATATCTTACTGTGGTCGGATAAAGCTTTCTTCTAATTGTTAATCTGCAAACCAAGTTACAACCACCTAATCTCTGTTCACTTAAACATCGAGCTACCCAGAAACTCCATCCTCTAAATCTTACAGGTATATCATGCAATCAGACAGAGATGGATGGGTTCCCAATAATTTTAACAGAGTACAAATATATGTGAAATTCTAGTAACCTTTCAACAAATATCAAACTTTAAACCCATGATTTCAGAAGTGCTTTGGAGAAATTTATGCAGAAATTTGTATGCTCCTAAAGTGAAATGTAAACTGCCAATATGAATGTATCTACATCCTTCTAGATGTACTTTTCTATGAGGAAAGGTCATTGGGAGATTCTTATACGACTAGCAGCAGATTTGTTTCCTTTCCTTTACTTGATATCAGTACTAGTTCTTTGATGATCCTGGAGCTTTTTGATCCTTGTACGTGTTTCTTGGTGACTTCTCCTCGAGTTGCGACTTATCTGTGAAATCCATAAAAGTGGCATGATTCCTGAAGTTGTGCAACGTGCAGGCTGATATTTGCCAGGTGATTGCTAGACGTATATAGCTTCGTTAGTGGTTACCCTTTTGGTTTTATTGGTTGATCAGGATGCGGCCAGTGTGGTAATCTTAGGAAGAGTATAAAGGCATCCATTTAAGAAATGGGTGGATCTGTGTTTTTACTTTTGGCTTGAATAGCAGTGCAAGGCTGTTTTAATGGGTTATTAATGGAAGATGTTTCATATATATATTGATGTGTGTTTTGTTAACATTATAAAAGGGAGTGGATGAAGAATGTGAGTCTAACACTAGGGAGAATCAAAATTACCTCGGCTACTGTCTGTATGGTTGTTCATCTGTCTGTATGCAGGAACTTACTTGTATACAGCAACCATACCTGTAGAGACAATTAATTTTTCTCAATAATCAAAAGAAAGTGTCAGACTCAGACTCGGAAGTAGTAAAATTTTCAACTAGGATAATTGTTTCTTTTTTTTTTGTCATTCTTAATGTTAAACATGCCTACTCCATTCCATAATTATGGGTATGTTCCATAAAAAGGAAGAGGGTAGGAGTAGGGATAATAAGTTTTGTTTATTTATCAAAAAAGTTGTAATGTAGATTTATGTCACATTGAGATGTCTTGTTAAAGTGAGAGAGAGTTTTGGGTGATGATAGATAGGATAGGGGGATCAGCTCAGCTCAGGTTATTGTGATTCTACTCACTGCTACTTACTTAGTGAGACAGACACGTGTCTAACAAACTAATTCCTCTCCACTTACCCTGCTGTCTGTCCTTTTTCTACAGATTAAATCATTTTTTTTATATATGATTAATTAATACATCACAATTCCTAGATTCTCTTTTTCATCATAGAATGTCTAGGCATATATATAAATATAAATAAAAGAAAGAGTAGTACATATATAGGTGTTAATCTCCACCACCATCTGCCTCTGGGAAATAGGCATTTTTAATGAGACTTGCCTTCTCCTTTTAATGTTTGTTTCTCTGTCAGAATTGGCTGAACCAACCAACACAAATCAATTTCTTCACATCAACTTGTCAATCACTTTTTTCCCTTTCCTTAAACAAACATATCAATCTGCTTAAAGTTAAACCACTCTCACGTACTCACCCATACCATTTTAACTTCTAACACACCCATCCCTATATCTAATCACTCTTAATTACTCACCACTCCTACTCCTATATATTCCTCTTACACCATCAAATTATCTCTCTTGCTTTTTCAAAATAATTATTTTTCATTTTACAATTTACCCTTATATATAATTGTTCTTAATTAAAACTACAAACACCTCAATATGAGGAGATGAGTAAATATTAAATGACAAGGGATTTTATACCTTTTATGTGACATAGTTAAAATTTCAAGATTCAAACTTCTAAATTGATCGTGAATTCAAACATAGAAGTTCTAAAGTTTTTTTTTAAACTTCTATGAATTTTATGATTAATATTTGTGTAGTTACTTATTATAGCATGCAGGGATATTGGAAATGATGAGAAAATAGTAAAAATGGTACACTTTAACAACTGTGTACTAACAACGGGGGTGGAGCTGAATGCATAGATAGATAGATACAAACAAATTAACTCTCTCTCTCTCTCTCTTCTGTTCTGCCATAATCTGTCCCATTATATTCCCCACTACTGATCAGTACTCTCTCCTCTCCTCTCCTCTCCTATATATACATACATACATACATTCCTTGCTTTAATTTCCTCCTCAGAAAATTAAGTCATTAATGGCGGACCACACCCACACCCACCTAGTTTATGATTTCTGGAGCCAGTCTAACTCCGTCGCCCCAGATATTAATCTTGAAGATCATCAACCACCCATGATCCCTGCAGCTAAACCAAAAGTTCCATCTTCGTCTAGAATGTTCTCTTGTCTCTATTGTTCTAGGAAGTTCTGCACTTCTCAAGCACTTGGGGGACACCAGAATGCTCACAAACGAGAAAGAGCCGCTTCTCGCCGGAATATGTTCTCCACCACCCCTACCGACTCTCATCCTAACCCTAACAATAACAATAATAATATGCTCCGATTCCATTTTCTTCAAAACAACAACAACAACAATGATCAGGATATGCCTCAACAACAGAACATCATCAATGGTAATTACCCCTACAATATGAGTAATTACTGCTGCCAGCTCCAAGCCCCTCCTTCAAACAATAACTTTAACCCTTTCTGTTCCTCCTCATCCGGTTTCTATCCTCCACCGAATCATGGATATTTTACTACTACTGGTGATGCTCCTACTCTCTCAACTCCCCCCGTTGATGAACACCAGCTGAATCTCGACCTTACCCTTCGTTTGTAAGAGGAATTGATTTTTCTTCTTCTTCTTCTTCTTTAGAATAGCGAGCAAGTGAAGGACTTACTGCATGCGTCAGATCTGAATGTATTAGTCGTCGCACCATTATATTACTAGCTAGCTACAGTCTTACCTTAATTAATCCATGTACTACTATCATTCCCTGTTTAATTAGTCCTGTTTACCTAGCTAATTAACTCATCATGTCTCCTCTATTCTCTTAATTACTCCATTTTGAAATTTCTAATCAACTGCTCAGGGGGGGAATTAAAAGCAGATTATTGGTGGCTCCCACTTATTAAATTGAATTTTATAATTGGTTAGAAAAGAGTATACATAGCTAGCTTGCTATATGAAGAAATGTGATAAAGAGTTGTGGAGAATATATATAGTTATTTATAGTTGCATGCATGCATGCATGCATGGTTGAGAAGGGAAGGGAAGGGATGTTTGTTATTGTTAGCAGCAGAGTAATTAATGCGAAAGTGATAGTAACTAGTTATGCTTTCAATTATGGAGCAGTGAAGTGAGTAAAATAAGTAAGTAACCAGGTGTCTTTATTAATTAAATTAATGCATGATCAAAGTACCTACCTCTTAATTCATTCATTCTCTGCATGCACTGGGATATTTATTCTCCTCTCCTCTCCTCTCCTCTGTCCTCTAGCCCAAACAAAGTAACCATTCTGTTGAGCTTCAAAACCAACCCCACCCCCTTCTAACAACAAAATCAAAACCATTCCTAACTTGTTCATTCTTCTGATTGCACTACTACTACTACTTGGGAAATACTCTGCAACACAATCGGAAAATCACATTATGTTGTTAACCACATCCCATCCCATCCCATCCCATATATATAGTATCAGTATGTACGTACTACCAGTTTCATTCTTCATGGCACATGTAACATTATATTGACATTAGACCCATTTCATAATTACCTTACTATACTTGGGACGGGACCACTTCTACCTAAACGTCTTTTGCTTAATCAATTTTGGTCGCTCTTTTTCCATTTATCTCTACTTATTAAGGTGATGGTATTACGCCCAACAAGTGTTTTTGGGCATTATTAAAGTAGTTGGCCTACGTCAAACATCAGCCTTTACCTTATGACTAATAGTGACTTAAGTGCGCTATACTAATGTAAAGATTGATCAACTCGCTGCAAAATGATACTCACTTTGTATAGTATTAAGTATTTTTCTTCTTCTTTTAAACAAGGAAGGTGTGCGCGCACATATATATATATAAGAAAAGAATACAATAAGTACTATAGATCAAAGGTGGGAACTTCAGAATCAAAGCCATGGCTAGCCTGGTAAGGCAGGCGGGCCATTATATTCCTATACGAATCATTCTCTCTTTTCTCCTTCAGGTAATCAATGCATCTCTCAACCTCAGACTTCACTTCCAAGTATAATTCATGTGCTTTCTCCCTGCTTTTAAGTTCCTCCTTCCTACCTGCAAAGTGCAAACAACAACTAATTAATTAAAAGCTCATCAAAAGCAGCATATAAATACTGCACGAATTACCTGCTGTTTCAATTGGCTTGCCAAAGTAGAAGTAAAAACGGCCAGGAACTTTTGGAAGAATTATTGGAAGATGTACATCTTGGTTTGAAACCTCTCCTTCAGTGTCATATCTGTGTTCACATACAAGACAGCATTCTTCTGTCAATTTAACTCTCACTCAACTAAATGGTTTGCAAAGTGAACCAAAATAAATAGGGAAAAAAAAAAAGTAACTGGAAATAAGAGACTAGTAGAATCAACTCCTATTTTGGTCTGACTGCTAATGTAAAAAATAAGTAGTCCTCCTTATGTCATAAATCATTCTGTTCAACTAACACACACATTATTATTATTATTACTCTTAGTTCTCAAAAATTCATCAAACCACTCTTCTATTAGCTAAAAATATTATTAATCTCTTATATATTATTTTCTGGAAAATAAAACATTTCCCATTTGCCGACCAAACACTGGAAAACATTTTACAGGAAAATCTTTACAGTGAAATATAACTTCCACGCCATACCAAAACACACTCTAAGTCAGATAAACTAAGGAAAGAACAAACTCAATACCTTAACTTCTCCACCTCACCAGTTAACTCCTCTATGAGAGCCTTGAGATACGGAACCTTCATCATGTCATCATAATCAAGGAGCATCTGATTGAAAGATTGATGAGTGAACAAGAGGATGAATTTGTGATACAAAAGTTGCTATTTCCAATAAGGAAATCTATCTCAATGTTAATCACAGCAGGTTTAGAATAACAGCTGGTGCATTATTGTTTAATTGTTTCTTAAGGAAAGAGCTTTGGGTAGTCAACATGAAAGCAAAATTAAAGAGCATTTTCTCCATGCTCCAAATTGAGGGGTTTGGGGGGGACGTATTAGTAGATGAAACTCTTTTTATAATCGGCAAAATATCACCAGCCAAATAATGGCTAAATTTTCTGCTTGCAGGATTTCTTTATCAGAATCTACTTTTGTTAGTTAGTACTTAGTAGACAAGTTTTAATATATCCAATTGAAAAAAAAAAATCCCCCTTTCAAACCATCTGAATTGGATAACCTCAGCACTTAAAAAAAACAAAATGATTCAGTTCAACTATTAAAACACTGTTATCGAACTGAAGCCACAAGCTGTTCCGTCCCATCACACCCGATCCATTCAGGTAAAACAATGATTTCCATCTTGTTTTCACAAGTATTCAACATTCCTTTAAGCAATTGTTTTTATATTTATTAATGTATTTATGCATTCCAAAAAAAAAAAAAAAAGACTCAACTTTTGTGGTGAAACTGATCCACCAGAATATATGTTGGTTGCATGGTCTGATTAAACACTTTCAAATACAAAATATGTTAACTCGTGAAACTACCTGGCCAATATCATCTTCTCCCACTGTACCAAAAGGTATAATTTTTGCTCCAAATCTAGCTGCCATCCTGACAAATTCAGACTGTTCTGGCCAGAACAATTTGTACTCCTCCCCCTGAATATAGAAGACCAAATTATTAGAAGAGCAGCATGCCTTTATCTTCTGCTCATTGGCTAAATAATAACCTTATTCAACATTTATAACTGCAAGGATTTCTGCTATATTGTTCCAAGTCAATCTCCCCATACTTAAGCAAACATCTTTCAGCAACTTATTTCAAATTTCAATACTTAACTTATGCCATATATAGATCTAGACTTTGTATCAAGCTTTCCTTGGATCCACAGACAACAAATACAAAGCATATTGAGAAATCAACAGGTTGTAAATTTCAATTTTGTTTCATTAACATGAGAATGACCATTTATTTCAACATTTTGTGATGGGTCTGGACATACAAAGTAAATTAGTACACATATACTTGTAATAGAGGAGAGATTCAATTTTCAAACTGCATTGTTAAATTTCCTATCATAATAAATATCTTCAGATCATGCATACGTGTATCTTTATGAACAAGATAAACTGCTCATACATATGACATTAATCAGACTAAAATTGACCCTAAGATACAAAATCAATTGATCTGGTGGACGGTGCAGTACAAATTTGTCCTTAGGTTTTAAGGAAACAAAAGGTTAGTGATCAACTCATTAATGTTTCACATGACATTATGTTTCAAGTGGAGAAGAGAAAAATCACACAAGTTAATCACAAACTTTCTAAGAAATGCAACCCTTAGATTCATAAACAAAATATAGAATTTGACTGCACTGAAGTCAGTAAATACAGAAATATTTTGAGAAGAGCATTTCTTAGCAAGATGCTTTAACTAGGTAATACCTTCCGATGAAGAGCTTCCCGCATGCCCCCAGGATACAGCAAGACATGGGATTTTGATGATAAAAGTTTATAAAAGTTAGTTGCCGACACGGGAACCGCACCCATAAATCGGTAATCATCATACATTGATAAGACAGGCATTTTTCCCTCTCTTAGTCTCTTAAACATCAATGGATGTGCTATGCCTCGCAGGACAATCTTATGTTCATTCCACAAACGGGACACCAAAGGAACTAGTTCAAGTCCAAGCATCATGTGGTAACCAACAAGTAAGACTGGTCCTTCAGAAGGAATTCCAGTCAGACCCCGAACAATATTCCCATTCTCAAGAGTTGATATCATCACAGGGTTGAAGGCAACTTCCATCCACCTGTGTTTTAATCAGTCACACAAGAAATAATGATCAAATAAACTTGGCAGTATTTGTGTTTTTATCAAATGAACTAAGTACACATAAATAGCAGATGCAGAAGAGTTGATTCACTATGCCAATAAGAGCTTCGGATTAGCTTAACCCTAGTTTAGTCCAAGGTAGCATCTTCTATAGAGAAGCAAGACCGCCAACAAATACATTGTCAGCATGGAACCTCCTTAACTAGATACCATATCTATGAACATAGACCACACTGTAAATGACCAGGAAGCAAATTATGCGTCTCTACAATCCCCTACCGACTGGTTAGTGGTTAGTTTTGAGAATATAATTAAATAATAAGAGTATGTTCTCTCTAACAGTTTAAGCTTTGAGATGAGATGGTCACACACTTCAATATGATATCAGAGCAGACAGAGTCCTGGGATCAAATCTTTACCACCACCCGTAATAAAAATGAATCTCCACGTGCTTCGGCCCATGATAAAAGAATCAGGCCCTCACTTGAGTGGGTGTATTGAGAATATAATTAAGTAATAAAAGTGTGTTCTCTCTAACAACTTAAGCTTTTAGATGAGATGGTCACACACTTCAATAGTCAGTGTGTTCCAACATAGAGCAGGACAAAATACCTGTATGGTTGATACACACTGTCAAACTCAGAAGTACTTGGTGGCACAAAATCTCTAACGAAATCAAGGTGTCTTCCACGTCGATAAAAATTGGCACCCATTATGACAGTTACCAAATTAAAGTCTGCTTCCTGCATAAAAACTTCAACTTATCATATACCCCAGAAAAGATGTTTTTGCATAAGTTTCGGTATGAATGCTTTAAAAGTTGGAGTAATATCTTTGTTGGAATACGAAGTAACCAGTTCTACGTATGCAGAACTAAGAGCATACAGGTAGGCTATTGCAGGACTACGTAACCTATTGTATACACTGCCATGGGTACTGAATCTTTCTGTAGGAAGTAAGGCATGTAATATGCCACTGTGTGACTTGTTATGGAATCATATTGACAGAGTAATTCTGTTGGAAGGCAACCCTTGCACTTATTATATTCAATCTTGTCAAAGATAAAAAGTAAGTAAAAAAATGTTATATCAAGACTGTAGCTTACCTGATATCCTAAACTACAGCAGATGATAGAAAATAAGAGCAAAAGCTATAAACTTCAGCTTGTATACAAAATGCATGGATAATTCCAAGTTGGAAGAGTGCAGTGAATATCCCAATAATCAAAAAATAAAATGAATAACAAGGACCTACATTTGCCTACGCAACTAGAAAGCACACAACTGCCAGCAAACTGAAAGTTCTATCATCTTACCTCACTATGCCCATAACAGATCCTTGTCCCATCTCCTACTTCACTTACTCCCAAGCCTATTCAGTCACTAAGGGGCGTGTTCTTTTCTCCATTTAACTAAAAGGCACTTTCTTTTTCTTGTTTTCCTTTTTTTGTCATTTAATAAACCTCAACGGGACTTCAGGCACAGAGTTCTTGAAAAAATCAATCTATATTGATGCATAGTCTAAACAAGACATTCTCTGCTTTGGTTTGTTGTTTGTTCACAAAAATTATTCTAAACAAAGAACTATTACCATTTGCATAAGCAGTTATGAATATGGTATAGAGCAAAAGTAATATGTGGAAAATTGGAAAGAGGAATTGGGTCTGAAAGGGTTTGGAAAAGAAGAAGAGCCTACCAGGAGAAGGGCATGCCCACTGTTATTAAATCTCCGGATCTCACAGTTTGGAAGCATCTTGCGAAGCTTCTCAGATTCCTCTGGGTTGGGTATCAAGTGATCTTTTCCACTGCATAGCAATATAATTCTTAGTCCCACATAGTGGCAGTTGCAAAAGCCAACCTGAATTGGATATTGCTCAAAATGTCCGGAATAAGAAAGAACACAACAATTCTAGTTTACATTAATAATATTCTCGTAAAGATGAAAAGAGAGAGAAAATCAACTATCTCCGCGGAAGGCGTAGGCAATTAAAAATCTCTATTTCATCAAATTTTACCAATGACACTGGAACTTTGAAAAATTACCTCGAGAGTACCAAAGTCTGAGCTGTGACAGCATGGAGGCGAGAACTGACAAAAGATGCGGCTGATTTGAGAATCTTCAGCCTCCAGATAAGTGTTTCTACAGGTAAAACATCAGCCAGCACCTGTGACCTTTATCATCATTTTCTTGCTCAAACTGACCACAAGAACAAACTCCAACTGAAAATATCAACTAATAATGGTTGTCTAAATTTAAAGTCTTCAAAACTATTGAAGTGTCAAAGCTAGAGTGGGAAAGGAAGATATCAACATGGATAGACATGGTGAACGAAAGGGAATCTTATCACTACTAAGAAGGTACCGTAAATAATTAATTGGTGAAAATGTCCAAATGCAACAATTCTTTTCTAGGGTGACCAAGCTTTAAGATTAAGAGGGATAACTTTCACAATTTAACCTAATGAGTTTAAGACTTTTGGACCTTACAGATAAGTAGGATGAAAATGCTACATCACCACGAAATAACTCTGCTACTGCTTGTTGCAAAGGGTGTCCGCTGCCAGGAATTGCCACTGCCACCCTTGCAGGAACCCCTAATCAATGTAATTCAATCAGTTGTAAATTTTCATCTAAAAGTTAACCAGAAAGTGAACTCAGTAAACCAATTTAAGCAAGAAGTATCCACTGAAGTTATTTAGTTCCGATCAACAACTACAACTCAATCCCAAGCAAGTTGGTCAGCTATATGAATCGTCACTCTTCATGTCACTCCATTTTGAGCACTTCACAGCCCAATATTGAGGGATTTAGAACCAATAAACATGATAAATAAAACTAAAGATGTAAATTTATTCATGCAAGCATTAAAAGAACAAGTGTGAACATATACATATACTTTATCAAGAGAAGTTTCAAGTAGTCTTAGATAGCTCAGAAGTAATCAGCACAACTATAGACTGGCTGTAACTTGGTAGGTATAGGATCCTATGTAACTACAACACTTTTGGAGGGGAACTACACTTTTGAGGTAGTATACCTGTGGATAAATATAGACTAACTGTTACTTTTATCAAAAAAAAAAAAAAAGAAGTTTCAAAGACATTTGGTAGGTGTTTTGCTAGATCTATTGCTTTTTAAAGAATTATGCATACAGCAAACAGAGCTGAATGATTTGTTCAATATTGGGATTAAGTTCTTCAAGTAATTGATTTTTCTGGCCCAGCAGTCAAACTGTTCAAGTTGAGTGAAAGTTTGTGGTGCAAGTTAGAAAAAATTAAGACCAGAATAAGTTGCTGCACACTTTGAACAGGTATGTGTTGTCCCAACAGATACACACATCTTTTGGAGAAAGATACAATGTGAAGTATGACATGTGTGATTATATATACTGACGTAGGTAGGCAAGTAAACATCTTAATTAGTGACTGGAGAGCATGTTTCCTCCTACAATTCTAGTCAACAAGATTCTCATAAAAAGATTCAGAAGAAATAATAGTCCTGAAGCTAGGATCATTCATCTACCAAACCAAACAGTTCACATTTCATCTAGCATGGTAATCAAGGAGATGCAGGAAAAGCAACTCTTTTGGGTAGAATTCAGAAAGATGAGTATGAGAATATTTTTAAAAAGTCAACCTTTGCTGGAAAAATCAGTCAAACAAACAGTTTTTATAAAAACTCAAAACAAACTTAGTTTCTGGAAACTTCAAACAAATATTACCAAAATATACAGCTAATAGTTGTTAGCAGTTATTAAAATGCTAGTTTGGCAAGACAAAATTCCATCTACTTAAACTATTATACTCATAAATCAGAGGATGAAGGTACAATAACCTGTTGTCACACTTAACAGTTTAACCATGCTTGGATGGAGTTGCTCAGGAATGACTTCGGACAACGTTATGAGATTTTCCAGCTGAGATTCACGTAGACGCGTGGCTGAGACACATCTTTGCAATAAGAAAAATGATTCAAGCAATATAAATTTATCTCGTAAAATGATAATGACATGCTTTTGAACCTGGGTTTGCCAAAATTAGTGCAAGATCAATATGAGGATTACGAGCAGCAACAGCAAGTGCAAGGCATCCCCCAAAAGATTCTCCAAGAAGATATATGGGACGTCTTGGTGCATGGTGATGCTCTGATCTAACAGTTGCTTCAACCAGGTACACCAGGTCTGAAGGAGAGTTAAGGGGAAGTATATCCCACTGTTACTTTCATTTCAAAAGATAAAAGGAGCACACACACAAGTTCAGAAAGAAAAACTGCTTGAGATGAAACAGGACAGGTTTGTCTAGTAACATTGTTCAAACTTAAAAGTGGACACAAGTTAAGTTACTCATTACAAAGAGAGGCGAAAAAGCAAAAAGCACTAGATATCAGGGCATAGACATTTCATGTTAATGTTTAAATAGTAACTGCATGGCTTTTCCAAATGCACAGCTTGCTCAGTTGGCATTCTTGTCCCATTTGTTAGGTGATTCATAACTATCTGATTTGCTGAATCTAAAGGATCTTTTTCACAAATTACATAAGATTTGTACCTGTTATGCAATACTAAGAAAGAGAATTTGACTTCAGTATATGATAATAGTAGTAATATATCCTCAAATCATCACTTCTGGATGTCCATGTGAAAACATATAATAAGACAAAATTTAGGGACAACAGCACTTGCTACCATTTCCACTCTTTAAAATATTTTTATTCAGATGCTTGGTTTCCATCTATTAAAATTCAGGCAAGCAATTTTTCCTAAGAACACAACAGGGAGATGAGCAAGGAGAGACCTGAGAATGATGTTCGATCTGTAACTGGAGTGTGGAGACACCATATATTGAAGATCCTTCACGTATGGAAAGCACCACCCAAAAAAACAAAAAAAGAAGAAGATAACAAGATATTTTAGTCTAGTACAACACAAACATCTTAAAGACAATAGTACTGCTAAAAATCAAATATTTTAAATTCCGACATTGTGCAGAAAAGTTCAATTAACAAGCTTACCTCCCAAGTCTTTTGTGATGCTTTATAAGGCCAAGTCCAACACCATCAATCCCTGCAATGTTCCGAGTAAATAAAACCTAGTTTAATTAACTTACAGATTAGCTATTTAGATCACTGTATGAACAGTTCATAAACGCTGATACAAAGAAGGTTATCTGTCTAGCGTGTGGATCTTACAGATTGTTTTTTCTGCTATATTGTCCATTCACTGAAGATATATAAAAAATGAGTAAAGTTGCTGTTCCAATGAATCACCTGGTAAGTAGAGCAATAGAGGGGAGTCTTCCATAGGAGCAGCGCAGTCCAAGGGTGAAAACCAGCGTGGTGGCCCACCGTCGGATCCGGACGCAATCATAGCCTTGCTCCATTCCATGAAATCTTTCATAATCAAAGTAGTTGTTTGCTCTAGCTCAGTGGAGTCAGTAATGGAGTTGTTGGGCATCGGTACTGTTGGCGGTTGCTGGCCGATAGAGTTAGTTGATCTCCCAGTAGTTGCAGCTGCAGATGCAATTTTGAATCTGGCGGAGGTGATGCGGAGGCATGAGTTCCGATATTGGAGAAGCGGCGAAACACCGGCCGCCGTGTAAGTGCCGGTGGAAATAGCCGCCATGGACAAAAATAAAAATGCCTTTAGCTTTTGCAGTAGGTAAGAAAGCTGTGATACTCATCTTCCTTTCACTTTTATACTCCTTTACTTTTTGTTCATAAATAAACAATCATAAAACCAAAACAATATTGACTACCCATATCCATATCAATATGTACCGACATGGATCAAATTCTGAATTTATCTTTAAAAAATCATTACTAATATACACAAATTATTATAGCATAATTTAGAACGTAATAAAAAAAAATTGAATTTTGAACTTATAAATATTAAATTCTAGCTCCCATTTTGGCCAGCCAACTTAATCACATGTTAATTGTTTATCATAGAGCCATTATTAGCTCATTCACATGTTAATTGTTAATTAATGTGGATGGTGTTATGCCATTAATATTTTAAATCAATACTAGTGATAACAAAATTTTGTAAGAACAGTAAATTTTAAAGTTTAAAGCACATAGTGAAGAGCAAAAATCAATTAACAAAAACTAATACTTCTGTAAAACATACCATAATTTGTAACAATCGTATGAAACAGAAAGGAAAGAAAATCGAGTCCACTGAATGTACAGTGTTCTCTTAAAGAAATTACTCTTCTCTAGTATTCGAGGTTTGAATTGGAATATATCCTCCCAGGATAGAATAATTTTATTCACCATTGGAATATATCCTTTCAGGATAGAGCGATTCTATTCACCATTGGAATATATTCTCTCAGGATAGAACGATTCTATTCACCAGTGTATTAATATCCAAAACAATCGTGTCAGCGAGCCACTCAACGGCAGTAAACTACACGAATAATGAATTTGTGAGTCGGGTTTCAGCTCATTATTTAAATAATTAATAACGTTTTAGCCATTTAATTAATTAAAATTTTGTCCAAAAAATAATCTCTCGATCATTTTTCAAGGCTGAGCGAACGACGATGACGGCGGCGCAAGGGGAGTCTCTCTTTCCAACCCTTTTAACAATTAATAGAAGTATTTTTCTATTTAAACACTTGAACTTTTCTTTCCACCACCAATGAGGGAGAATTGTTTTTTTTTTCTTACTAAAGCATAATAACCTTAAAAATTCCTCTTTTCATCTTCCTTTCATTTCCCATTATTCTTATTATGTACTCCATTTGTCTCTAATTACTTGTTCACTTTTGAATTAACACACCTATTAAGAAAATAATTATTGACATAGTAAGTTTACCATTTTACCCATATTAATTATGAAGTTGATGAATTAAAAACATAAGATTTTCAACAAGTTCTACCTTTTTCAAAATAATTAATTGACGGTATAATAGGTAAAAAAAAAAATTGTCCTTTCTTAAATTTGTCAAAATGGACAAGTTATTAAGGACAGCTAAAAAAGAAAAAATGGACAAGTAATTAGAGACAGAGGAACACCCAACATATGGATGGTTCATGAAATTTGCATGTCACATTATTTCTACCTTTAAAAATGCGTATTGGAAAGCAATACTCTTGATTGAAGGCGCAACACATTGCCTCGCCATGACCAAATTAGCTTGTGTTTGGACTGGTAACATAAAATTATGATTTTAAAGTAACATTTGAATATGTAATTCTTTTGATACTTAAATTTATATTTTATTAAAAAAGATTCGTTATTTTGAATTTTATGAAAAAGACTATATATATATATATTAGTCGAAAGGATTCTATTGGAAAATAATTAGTTACTACTAGACTAATAGATTTGTATAAAAAAAAAATGTCTTTGAAAGTTTGTAATGAAATACAGATTTATGTAATTTATGAATATGGTACTTAAGGATGTTTTGATAACTGTAAAGAGTTGCAGGAATTAAGAGTGTTCCTCTGGTGTTAGTGAAGAAGGCGGGCGGTATCAGCGAAAAGCTAGCTTAAATCATATATTGTTGTATAGGTGGGACTAATGCAGCACTGATAACTGTGTCAAAGTATTGCCCCGATTTAGTTTGTTTCATATTGAACATTAGATGTGATGTTAGACTAAGCAGCCACTTGATGAAGTCATGCAAAAGGCCTCAGACTCTCTGGTCTTTTTAACTGATCAAGTATTCCTTTAATACGCTAACCATAGACTATGCTGCAAAAAGTTGTGTTGAATGGGTGCAACAAACTTGATACAAGTAATTAACTAGACTAGTATTCTGTTCCCTCTATCGCCTTATAAACAAAATGGCCATTCTTGTAAATTAAAGATAGGTAGGTTCGTAATACAGTGGAATTTTGTCATTTGTAATTCAATGTTTCTCTCCTCTACGGTCTGGATTTACACGGAAACTTTTTCTTTCCTTGGAAACCGTTGAGCAAGACAAGAATGCGTTTACATCTCAATTAGTAAGGCATTAAAAATCAGGAATTATGCTTTACGGATGTAAACTTACCCATCCATCAGCACCAACACATAATACTCTGTATATCCAAAGAAACCCGTCCACAACGGCCAAGTGCTGGTTACAAACAAGCATCCTAAAATTATTACAACTTTCCTTACTTAGACCTGGCCATCTTTGTCAGATAAACAATTCTAATCTATCCATCACCCGACCAGAAAAATATTTCACACCTCTTAATAATGAAATCGCACAATTCAAAGTGTAAGAAAATGAAATTGTTGATGCTCAAGAAGCAAGCCAACCACAAAAAACTTAGGTATTCAAGGAACCCAGTACAAAATTCTCATAAAAAGTAAAAATCTTAGCTTAGAGATCTGCCCAAGACTAACATCTCAGTCTAATTACCTGCTTGGATGTTGTTACAAGTGTAAAAGTTAAAACTGGTACATAAACTGTTTGACTAACAAGGACAAACAGAATAAGCCTGAAGGTTTCCAAGCATTCTTGTCTCAATAATGACCAAGTTGCAAGCCAGCTAATTTGTATTCAGCGCTTCTTTTTTGCAGCATTGGACTTTGAAGGGCTCGCAATCAGGTAGACAAATAGAACCACAATTGAGATCACAGAAATCAAGGAACCATATTTTGCCATCAATTTCTGTAAACAAGGTGAGATAAAATGAGGTCCGAATTCTCATAATTATCAAATATTTCCATTAAGTACCAAGCACATGGGACATGTAAAATGCAGAAATTTTAGATTCAACTTAAAATGTCAAACTTAGAGGGTGCGCTCAAAGAGATGTTTATAAGATGAATTTTCCATCCCTGTACCCCTCGTTCTTTCTGAATTCAGATGTGTTTTTTCCTAAATCAGATATTGATTGATAACCTAGTAACGGGTTACTTCTCCAGTATTTGTATGTAATCTTATGTAACTGTAAGCATTATCAAATCTAAATATTATTGTAGGAAGATGTCATACCTTTGCCTGTGAATATTCACCAAGAGTTTGGCCAGTCCATGCAAAAAAAGGAAATTCATCTCTTAGCAACTACAATTAGCAAAAAATGTGTTCTGTAGTTCGTGCAGCTGCAGCTACTAGTATTTGAGCGCTTACCCAGTCAAACTTCTTCTCCGGAGGCCTATCAGCTAGTATGTCAAGAGGGAGGATCGGAGTTGAGAATGCCTCCTAAAACGAGAATACTATTGATCAACACCATCCATATCAAGCATACCAAGTAGAAGCATATAAGCAAGAATGTCAAACCTGTAGAGCAGCCTTAGTGGGAATACGGAATGTTATGACCGCTGGTGCCCCATAAAACACTGTTTTTTTCTTAGCTTCCAACTCAAAGGAATGGGAGAGAGAAGCCCCACTGACATCAGACAAACAAACCAGCATGAAAAAGAGACAAGATAAAGAAATTAAATAGTCAGATGCCACCAGTGTTAAGAGGACTCACGCGTCCAGCCTTTCCCATGACATGGATGTGTTACCAGCGACAATTTCAAATACATCTTGAGACCAGTTATCATCATAAAGACTCACATCGTATGCCGTCCTGAACAAAAAGAGCTTTTTCATGTCAAAGGCACATCATCGGTAAATGATAATGCATAGAGCAACTGGCAGAAATCTAGAGGTTCGAGAACAATTTAGAGTGTGTCAGTTGCACAAGAAAAGGTAAAAGAATCTCGCAAAGTCATTCTCTAATTAGCTAATGAGATTCTTAGATTCCTAACTGTTCACCACATTGAAGCCAAGGAATTAGTCTATCCCACACATGGTTCAGGAACGAGCACAAGGTTTGAATCATTTTGAAATGTACTGAGAGAGAGACTGCTGATGACGTGAAAAGAAAGTGAGAAACACATTATTATTTAGAAGGAAAATAATATTTTCACCAAATATCACTAGTGGTTACTATCTTACCCCCAAGACTTAACAACCAAATTTCAGTCAAGGTGACTGTATTTTCTTGTAGGAAATCTCTCATTAAGCACAAGGGATCCAAACAGCTGACTTGGACGGTTTCCAAATCCCTTTACTTAGCAATTCCTTATTTCCCTCTTACCAATCAAGGGAAAAAGTGTCCTTTTCTCTCCGATCACATTCAGCAATATCATCCATTGCTACCTAAATCCAGACAGATTGATCTGGTGGAGAAAGACTAAGGTACATAGTGTTATCTGAAACAGGTGCTGGCTGGAGAGTTTGAATACAGGATTCCATTGATATTAAACTCAGAAAAATAGGACACAGGAGTTAGTCTTTCAAAAATTAGAAAACAATAAGACCAAAAAATTATAGACTACTCATTGTCTGTAAAGCACCCAAGGATGACTTTTAAAATGATTTTGTCCTTCACAAACATTGTCTACAAAACTTATATGCATAAACACATTTAGAAGAAGATAAAGATTTTTTTGATTGAAAATATTTATTTGTTTCACGATAAATTACTGAGAATTGGAGGTGAAGTCAAAAAGGGATTCCAGTCAAGATCATTTTGCAATTTGTTGTCTCTTTTTCCAAGGATGCTTCAGCTTCAGGAAGGTGAAAGCAATAAAAAAAACTTATGGGGATTTCAATAAGAAAGAAATCTGATTACACGATTAGTAATTGCACTTCCCCTATACGGTAGTGTGGAGGAAAAAGAGAAGATAATTCAAATAATTACATTTATTAACCCAATAAAACAATCAGATCAAGAGAATTCGCACCCCTGTTTGGAAATGGGACAAAATGAAGACTGAGATTAAACTAGAATAACTTTCATTTCCTTACCAATTGAGCAAAGTATAGTTGTATTTATTAGCTTCGACTCCATAAATACAGGTAGGATAAAGATGCCTCAAACAATTAATGCTAATTACCGCAGATTATCTAGGTAATCCTTTTCCTATTATGGAAACAGGAAACAAATTCGGACTAATTGAAATGAATGACAGATTTAGGCAATCAAGGCGAGAGATCGGCATTTGTGAAAACAAGGAAGTTGAGATCTGAGTAAGAAAGGGGAAGAAAAGCATACGCAGATCCTTCGTTGTAGATGTCGATGGAGATGGAAATCCGTTCGATGTCGGATTTGAGTCGAGTAAGAGCGGCCTTCTTGTGTGCGACAATAAATGGCCCGTCAGAGGCTGCGATTGTCCATGAGAAACATAATAGAGCTAATACGGTAGCTAGGAGGAACTTCCTCGCACAATCCGCCATGCTTGCTTAACACAGATACAGATTCAGATTCAAATATGACCAAGACTTTTCAGCTGGCTTTACCACTATATTACATAGGCAAGGGGTTCTTAGCATTTTGCGTCGGAGAGGTACCACGTGTTCCAATATCATTGGTCCAGTGACGTGCCTTGCTCCAAACTGGACTGAAGAATATGGGCCACTTGTTTCTTTACTATAGCATCATGCATTAAGCCCAACTTCTAACTCGGCCCATCGGGTTAACTTCACTAATTGCCTAAAAGGAAGTGGTTTTTTTTTATTTATTATTTTTTTCACCTTCTTAACAATTTTTTAAAAATAATATAGCCTGTTTCAAAAATTTTGCTAGGCAAAGCTTTTATTGGTTAATTGGTAATAAGTTGTGAAAATAAATAAATTTGATCTATAAGCATGTATTTATAGGCAAAAGCTATTAGTCATGCATGATTGACAATATGCGCCAAACTTTTGTATCAAACATTTTGCTTATAAAACAGTGAATTTATTAATTTACCATAAGTTTTGTGTTTATGGGCAAGGCTAAAAGTTACGTTTGATGGACAACTTACGTTCTTTTCTATAATTTCTTTCAAGTTGAGATTATTTTTTACAAATTTTGTGAAGTGTTGATAAACATTCAAGGTTGAGACTTGAGTGCTTTTAAAAACACCACACATCATTTTCTGCAATTAGTTTGTGTCAGGGGCGGAGCTACATGGAGTCTGAATCCCCTTCATCGAAAAAATTACACTATATATATATATATGATCAATTTTTTTAATTTATATATATATATACACACTTAACAATGACCCCCCCCCCCCTCCCCAAGCATAAGCAAAGGATTTGGCTCAGTGGTTAAGGGAGTTCAACATTTCACAAGTTAGTGTCGCTTCTCAAGTACAAATCTGGGTGGCAACATTTTTTTTCATAGTTTCAACTTCGCGAGTTCGAATATCGCTTATAGGTTTTTTTCTATTGTTTCAGCCAATGTTTAGTTTTATTTGTAAATAAATGAAACATCCGGTTTATTTGAAAATCTATTGGGATATATTGAAAAATAAATTTATTTACTATTTTTATAAAATCAAGTAAAATTTATAACTTTTTTAAAGTTTTCATAATTTAAATTTAAAAAAAAATACTCTCTCAAACTCATTTTAAGTCGAGCGTTTAATTTATAGTTGATTAAATAATAATATAATTATAAGTAAGATTAAATAAATAGGTGTAATAATTTAAAATTTATAAATAAAAATAAATAAATTTATTTTCTATTTTTATAAAATTAGGTAAAATTTATAACTTTTTTAAAGTTTTCATAATTTAAATTTTTTAAAAAATATACTCTCTCAAACTCATTTTAAGTCAAGCGTTTAATTTATAGTTGATTAAAGAATAATATAATTATAAGTAAGATTAAATAAATAGGTGTAATCATTTAAAATTTATAAATAAAAATACTATTGTTGCGATATTTTTCAGTCTTGATTATTATCTTCTCAACGCAAATTTTATTGTCTACAGTGAGATTGGATTTGAAAGTATTCCTTAGTTAGTTTCAAAATTGAATAATGTATATACACAACAATGATGAAGACAAGAACATAATTAAAATTCAAAAAAATACGTTTTCTCATACTCATTTTAATATTATGTCAAACACAAACTTCCTCGATTTTATTGTTTGTTTTGAGAGAGAGTTGAATTTTATTTAGTTGCTTATATCGAATTCGATCCGTTTATATTTGACCCGTCCCAACCCACTTATTGTGAATACTACTAGTGTGCTTACTTATCTTTTTGAACCCACTAGATGAAAATCTTGCCTCGGCCATTGGTTTGTGTAGTTGCAACACTACTAAAAATATGCAAAAAACGACGGACAAAAAAGCGACGAACATTGTCGCTCAAAAAAGCAACACAATTTGCCACACTGTCACTCGCTTTTTAATAAAAATAATTTTTTTCTTTTCAATTTGAGTTATATTCGATTTTGTTAGTTAGTTTTTTGTAATTAGTTTATTGAAAGTGTGTTTTATTGATTGTTAGTTTGAATGATTGATTTTTAGTTAGTGAATGGATTAAAGATTTTTTATTTTAGGACTGGTTTGAATTTGGGATTTTTTAATTTGTGAATTAAGATTTTTTTTAATTTGATTGATTGTTAGTTAGTGAAGTGTTAATTTGAAGTTAGAAGTTAGTAATTGATGTGTTTTGAGTATAAGATGGATGTTTGAATGTCATGACTATTTATTGATGAGGTTTTTTTCGAATTAGTAATTGAAGTGATTTGAGGATAAGTGAATTGTGTAAATATTATTGAGTTGAGGATTGATGAATAGTATTTGAAAGTTGAAATTAGATTAGTTGAATTTTACAACTTAGAAATTCTTCAATTTAGTAAGTTGGAAAGTTGAAGTTAGAAAATTATTAGATTGTACATGAAAGTTAGATTACTTTGAAGTTAGAAAAATATTGGATAATATATGAAAGTTGAAATTAGGTTACTTGAATTCTTGAACTTAGAAATTCTTGGATTTGAAGTTTATATATAACTAATTTTAGAAATTAGATATGAACTTCAATTTTTGTATTTTAGAACTTTATTAGGTTGTTAGCTTTAGAAATCTTGAATTTTTGGATTTCAGAACTTTATTAGGTTGTGAACTTTAGAAAAATCTTGAATTATTGTAGGATATTAGAACTTTAGGTTGTGAACTTTAGAAATCTTGAATTATTGTAGGATTTTAAAACTTTAGAAATCTTCAATTGTAGAATTTATGAACTTATTAGATTGAGAACGTTAGAAATATTGATAATTAAAATGTAGTCTTTATGAACTAATAATTAAGCTTGAACTTAATTTGAAGTTTGAATTACTTTTAAATCTTATTGACCTTGATGTATTTGAACTTAATTAGAACTTTGAACTTAATTTATAATAACTTGAACTTAATTAGGAATATGAACTTGAAATCTTGTTGACCTTAATTAGAACTTAATTAGAACTTAAACTTTTAAATTTGAACTTAATTTAAACTTTGAAGTACTTAAAATCTTATTGACCTTAATGTATTTGAACTTAATTTAATATAACTTGAATTTAATAACGAATATAATTAATTATTTAAAATCTTAAACTTAATCAGTGTTTCTGAATTAATAAGCTTGAACTTTGTAGATCTTGAAATGTAATATTTATGAACTAATTAGAAGTAATTATAAATATATATTACCAATATAAATTAGTTAATGTAGTTAAAATTATTATTTAATTTAATTTATAACTGAATATCTATATTTTTGTAGATGGATCATCGTTTGTGGATGTATAGTATGCCTTAGGAAACTAGTAGTGGTTTGAAAACTGAGTTTATTGACGTTGTTAGAGTTTTTATTGAACATACAATGACACTTGATATTTTCAAGAATAATGGATTGGTTAGGTGTCCTTGTAGTGCATGTAGATGCTTGAATTTTTTTTAATTCAGATATAGTCATGGTTCATTTGTACCGTAATGGATTTAAGCCTAGATATTTTGCATGGGTCGATCATGGAGAAAGAGATGGATTGCATGATATATTTTATAATTCAATGCTCGTGGATGAATATAATATGCTTGCACCACATGGCCATATTAGGGTTGAACACGATGATATGATTAAACATGATAGGATTCATGAAATGATCAATGATGCTTTCGAGGTTCAAGGTGGAATGGAACCTGAACAATAGTTTGATGAAACTCCTAATAAAGAAGCAAGACGCTTCTATGATCAATTAGAAGAGCTTAGTCGTCCACTATGTGAAGGGAGTCTGCATTCTGCCTTGTCTGTTGTAGTTAGATTAATGAAATATTAAATCATATTGGAATGTTCCTAATGCGGCTATGGACTCAACGGTTGATCTTTTGATGAACTAGTTAATCCAGAGTTTAACATACATAAGAACTTCTATCAGTTCTAAGTTAGGATTGATGTATGATAGAATTCATTGTTGTGTCAATGATTGCATGTTGTTTACAAGACTAGTGAATTAGAAAATTGTATGTTTTGTGGACATGCTTGTTATAAGAGGACTCATGCTGGATAGATGTTCCCAATTAAGGCGATGCATTATTTATCTATTATTCCTAAGTTAAAGAGGTTGTATGCATCAATAAGATTTGCTCTACCTTTGATATGGCATCGTAAATACAGAAGGCCATCGGGTGTCTTGTCTCATCCATCTGATGGAGAAGCTCTAGGTTGTGTTATTACAAGTGCTTATAATTCAAAAAGTTTTATTAATGTCTATCTGCAACCATTGATAGATGAGCTCAAACAATTGTGATTTGAAGGCGTACTGACTTATGATATATCAACTAAGTAGAACTTTGTTATGTGTTGTGTGGTTGGATGACAGCTGGAAAGCTAACTTGTCTGTATTGTGTGGAAAATAGTAAGACATTCATTTTAAAGTATGACAGAAAAAATACATGGTTTGATTGTCATTGTCAGTTCTTGTCAATGGACCATGACTTTAGAAAGATGAAAAATGCATTCAGGAAAACTAAGATTGAAAATGACTCCCCGCCACCTCCATTACTCACAGGGCATCAAATTTGAGAGAGAGTTTCTCAATTACCTAAAGTTACAAAAACTTCACCTTCTAGGCTTCCTGGATATGGTGTTGAACATAATTTGACCAAACAGAGCATATTTTGAGAGTTGTCGTATTGAAAGGATAATCTGCTACGACATAACCTTGATATGATGCACATTAAATTTTTTTTTTTTGACAATTTGTTTAACACAATGATGGATGTTAAGGCAAAGACAAGATAATCCAAAAGTTAGAATGGACATAAATGAATATTGTAGGAGAAAAGAGTTTTTGCTGCATGAATTACAAAATGGTAAAATAGTTAAGCGTAAAGCCAGTTTTTCATTCACATTAGATGAGAAACGTGAAATTTTTGAGTGGGTTAAAAATTTGAGGATGTCGGAGGACTATGCTTAGAATTTAGGAAAGTGGGGCAGATATAAATGAAGGAAAATTGATAGATATGAAAAGTCATGTATTCATGGAAACTTTAATTTCTATCGCTTTTAGTCATCTACCCAAAAGAATATGGAAACCAATCATAGAGATACGTCTTTTCTTTAAAGATTTGTGTTTTGAAAAGTTATTGAAAAATAGTTTAGACAGGATGGAGGAATATATTCCTATTATTACTAAGTTGTAGAAGATCTTTCCATATGATTTCTTTGATGTGATGGAACATCTTCCTATTCACCTTGTACAAGAGGTCCGCTTCGAATAAAATGAATGTATCCATTTAAAAGGTAACATTGAAATATTCACCACATCCACCAGCAACTAATAGCAGTAGTTCGCCGGCAGAAGAAATCAATCTCCTTGCTAGATAGATGCCAAACTTTTCGTCAATCACACAACAAACTTATACCCTTTTTTGCTTCCCCTATTCTAAGTTAAATTTTTGTGGGCTATTATTTTTGTAGTACCAAATTAATCGTTATATTACAAAGAAACAAATATCCAATCACGAATTGGCTCGATTCAATTTGAAAATTCTAATTCAAATTTTCATCTAAATTCGATCCATTCTAGGTACAATTTGATCCATTATACCGTTATACAAATCAATTTGATTTTAAAGTTTAAACAAACAACTATTTTCATTTCAATTTTGGAGCAAGCATAATCATAAGTAACAAAGTCATAAATTTTCAGGCATAAATAACCAAGATATAATCATAAATGGCAAATCAAGAGCTTGACAAGTTAAGAGTTTGTAAGCATAATAGCATATTTTATTGATGCATACATATTCTACACGCTCAAAACAGATACTCTTGTATGCATGATCCACAATTTGAGTATCTTAACAGCCAAGGTGAGTGACGCTATGCTTTTTTACGGAAGTAAGTTAATCATCTTCATTTGGTATAGCACTCTCACCATCTATTCTTGCGCCTAAATTTTATTTTAAAAAAGAACAAGGTACGTTTCACATATTAATCCAAAATTATGAACAACTTGGCAATCAATGCTAGTCCCCCGGCCCTCACTTTAAAACTTCAAAGTACCAATAACATTATTAGCTGCAACCTCAGTCGCTAGTTAACAAATTGGAAGATTCTCCCACTTCCACCCTCAAATCTTCTCCAAAGACAAACTATCCTCAAAGATTGAAGTACAAAACTAATTTAAAATGCTCGTACTCCACTTCTATTATTATATTATACATACAGGGAGGACAATTCAATTTCAACATCACCCCCTCCTCCGGACAGATTCAAGTAAAAGAAAACAGCTCAACTGTAGGTAGATCTTGAAGAGTTTACCACAAGAAATGAGCAAATGAATCAAGGAAAAGGTGCTCCATTGTTGCCAAAAAATGGTCATACTATCTAATCTGCATAGTTTCCTCAATACATCACTTTCTATATTTATTCAAACTTCTATTAAAACAGATCAGCAACTTGCGCTATGAAATCCAACAAGAAAGAACAAATCTTTTGCAGAAACAGAGTGTTTCCCATAGTGCCTTTTGCTTTTTCAGAAGTCAATATTTTGTTGGAAACAAATATTCACTGAAAATCTTATTCCCCAGCAAACTTTGGTCTATCAGTTCAATAGACTGTTATGTTAAATCAAGTTGTTTATATCCTCCCTAGGTTCAGATTAGAGCCAACCATGCAGTCATAACCTGGTCATGTATGCCCTCCTTCTCTGAGTTCAAGACTCCTAAATGCCTGTTTCCCTAACCATGGTCATATCTCAGACAGAGGAACTAACTGCTTAAAACCAGAGCTGATAATCAGTCAAGCTAGGTCAAACAAAGAGCAGTAGTGCACACACATGATTTTGTAGATGCTGGCATCTCTTGAACGACCAAAATAAGTGGTTAAAAAGACAATATGAACATCGTAATGTTTCATGCAAATGGAAATGAGATGACAAAATCAGCAGTTAAGGATTGGTACACAAACTTGTTAAACATCAAGAATGGCATTCCTCCAAAGGACTAGTTCTTACAACACAGAAACAGCCTGATTACCAAACAATGACCTGTTCTTCCGCATGTACAAAAGCATAAGAAAGAGTGGTAACATCCTGTTAAACAACAATTCAGTACTGAATTAGGCATGAAACTTAATTCCAACTGATACTGCATTTACATAATTGCAGAGTATGTTAAACATCTATCTATCTTAGACAGGAAACATTGATGTCAAATAAACATTTCATTTTCATTTCAGACATAAGGCTATTTATCACCGAGTTCATATAAGCCAATCTCAAAGCCTACATAGAAGATGCCACACTTGCTACAGCCTACAGATAGCAATAACAATTTGTGAAGCATAAAAAATTGAAACTATGAGGGAAGTAAACAAGAGCAAGAAACCAATTGTAAGAGATATTAATAAAATTGGTTAAGGGTAATATAGTTTCCCCAACTACATAGATCCAAGTCGAAATGCAACTATTGCGACTAGGAGGATGAGAAGCTGAAAGACTTGTCTTATCTAAATACTGAAAGCTTTAAAACATAAACATAGCGCATTTTTGGAAGCTCAAAACTCAATTAAGCATTTCTACTTATCACCTTTAACGGGATCATCAGATATCTTAAGGCCAGATTGATGGGTACGCCGTCGAGTCCTGGAGGGAATAATGTTACCCAAATCGACTTCGGCCAGTAGATCGTCGGAGAGGTCAGTATCAGTATCAACATCAGAATCGCTCCCAAAATCACTAGAATCATCATCGTCAGAGTCCTCAATCAACTTTCCCTTCCCCTTGTCATCCCTTAAAATCCCTTTTCCCTTACGATCGACTTCCGCCTCTCCATTGGACTGCTCATCTTCTTCATCATCACCTTCATAGTCATCTTCATCATCTTCTTCTTCGTCCTCTTCAACTTTTTTCTCCTGGGCGAGTGAAGAATCAGTAATAGAGAGTTTTTGCTTCTTGTTTACATCGTCTTCGTGAGATTTGGCAATGGCTTCTTCTGCTTGGGGCTTTCTTTTTAGGGGGAATGTATGTTCTTCTTCGTCTTGTCCCGCTTCTGCCATTCTGTTTTCAGAGGAACACCCCAAACTAGGGTTTTGCGCAGTGCCGGAAACTCCACCCTTTCAACTGCGCTTCCGCCTCCCTTTGAGAAAAGGCTCAAAATAGTCCTTCTGTTTAGGATTAAAACTCAAAATCATCCTTAAGTTTTCAAATGAAGCATTAATAGTTCCTCATATTTGTAATATTGGTACACTTTTGATTCTCCTTCAAAATTTTGCCTATTTTTTAACATTAATTTTTTTTCATAATTTATGTATGGAATGTTTAATTGTCATTTTATATATTTAATGGAAATAATAACCCCATGTGAGAGATTGTGAGAAGAAAAACACTTTATTTTGTTTAGTAGAAATCATACTGCAGGTACAGTCGAGAGGTTCATCACGACGATTTCACGTACAATTGCAATATCATATGTTAAAATATTCTTAGTTTAGCTACAGTAATATTTATATTGAATAGAACAAAGTGTTCTGCTTCTCACATTCTCTCAAATATAGTTATTATTTCTACTGTGACATTCCTTACATAAAATTATGAACAAAATTAATATTAAAAAATAGACAAAAGTCTAGGGGAGGACCAAAAGTGTACCAATATTGCAAACATGAGAGACTATTAGTTTTCATGTGAAAACTCAAAGATGACTTTGAGTCTTAATCTAAAGATGAATGACTATTTTGGGCCTTCTCTCGCCTCCCTTTCAACAATTTTCTTTTCTCTTTTCTCTTTATAAAAATAAATAAAAGTTATTACTCTACTATTATTCTAAAATAAAGGAATCTATTATTTAAAAGGATTCTGAAAGCTTTGTTTTAATGTATGTTCTTAAATCAAAGTGCATGACACATTATGAATAATATTTGAAAATCAATATTTAGCCATAAAAAATACTAAAATCAACTCAACTTATATTTCAAATTTAGAAAATAGATTATAAGTTATTTTCAAGTTGTATTTAACCACATTCTACTTTATTCCAAATATTTTTGCAAAAAAAATTACATATATAACCACATCTTCACTTTCAACTCAATAAATTTCAAATAAGTGAAAAATATCTTAAATCTTAATTGCTTTTTTTGGAGCTCTTTGTATCTGAACTTAAATAGTAAGACAAAAAATGTGAATCATGATTTTCTGACACGAATTTGAATTTGACCAAATCCAATAAAAATATTTGACACTACCAACACTAACATCATACCTAACAAAATTCACAAATTTTGAGGAGAATAGAGTGTGCATAGCCATAGACTAATACATACCTTGCATAGGTAAATAAATTATTTCCAAGAAATCTTCAACTCAAATGCAACGAATAAATAGAAAAATGCTACTTAAAAAACATACAACTAGTAAGTTAAATAAGGTGAGGAATCACCTACTATAAAATAAGGTGAGGGATCGCCCCCATCGAGAGCCCAACCTTTAAAAGTAGGGCCTGAAATATATAAGTTTAAATTATAGGAACCACATATTATAAGTACTAAATAATATCCTATTCCTTCTAGTTTTCTATTTACCAAAAATCTCTTAAAAATGATGTTTGCGGGATACATAGCGTTGTGCACGGAATACATTAGATTTGATACATTCTACATAGCGGGATACATAACGTTGTGCACGAGATACATTAGGTTTGATACATTCCACTTAGCGGGATACATAGCGTTGTGCACGGGATACATGCGGGATACATAGCGTTGTGCACGGGATACATAGCGTTTGATACATTCCACATAGTGGGATATATAGCGTTGTGCACGGGATACATGCGGGATACATAGGTAAATAAGGGATTTTTGAAAATTTTGAAATAAGTAGGGATAAATGGATATTAAGGTAAGTAAAGGAGTGTAGTTAAGTAATTTGTCCAATATATAAATCAATTGGACCAATTAACAAACAAATTAGAAACTAATAATTTACTCTTTACACTGTGATTTATGTAAGTTATACATAATTAAAAGAAGTACTCCGATTAGAAATATAAATGGATGGATCATCGATGAAACGACATTTTTCTATTATTAATAGAGGGAGCAAAGAACGGATTTTGCTCTCTTTTACAATTAAAAAAATAAGGGTCCAATTCAGATCAATAATAATTTTATCTAAGTAAAATTTTGACTCACAAATCATACTTATTAATAATATAATAATAAACAAGACGACTACTATGTGCACGTTACTATAAACAACAATATTAATTCTTAACACTTGAATTTGCTTAATACAAGAACCATAATCCAACCTAACTTCAAGACTAAAACCCCTATCCTATGAGAGCCCTCCATTTTATTAGCATACTCCCCTGTGATTTCCTCCGTAACTTCATATTAAAGCTAACACTGAATCCATTTTAATTGTTTTTTTTGTGTTTATATAATACATCAATATTTTAATATAACAATTTAGATTTTAAAAGAAAAAATTGGATTGCCTTAAAATCTTTGAGGAAACGATTTATTTTGAGATAACCATGAAGGTGAAACAAGATTTAGATTAAGGGTCTGTTTGGAAAGTCCCCAGGTAATTGGAATTGGTGTAACAGTCTAATAATACACATGCTAATAATTACATTAACATGTTTGTTAGCCACAATGTAATTACATATGTCATGTTTGGATGAACAATTGCAATCATAAAATTATATTAAATTTTAAAAGTAAAAGTTAATCATTAAGAATTAAAAAAAAAGTTATTAGACAAATAAGAGCCTTTATAAATTATATTAAATTGAATATTTAAGATATATATTGTCTTTTAAGAATACATTAATAAGCATATGTTCTTAACTAATATTATAAAATATAATATTTATATTTTTCAATGTAGTATATTTTAATCAAATTAATCATAAAACTAAAAGTACAAAATTTCTATGAACGTTAAGAAATGCATGTCTGACAAAAAGATTAATAGTATAAATATCATGTCATAAAATTATAAAACATTTGACAAAAAAGATAATCTATCAAGACTAACTTTATAAAAAAATAGCTTGCAATGTAAAATATCTAGTTAATACTCTTAAAACAAATGAAACTGAAAATGCAACATAAGTTAAAAATAAAAAAAACTAACATAATACTCTTATGTCAAATTTCAACATAACATACATAAATATGATTTATTTTTATTTTTTTAAAATGTAAGTCCATAACTTTATTCAATAATAAATTCTACTTTAATTTAAAAATTAGTATACTAGTAAAATTATACTAATGAATTTTTTAGATAATACAAAAAATTGCATGGAATCAGATGAAGTAAAAGTTGAAAATGAAAAGGAAATGATATTAAATAAAAATAAAATATTTTTAGAAAATATTAGAATAATAAAAGTAACAAAAATAAAAAATATATTAAAATGGAAAAAAATAAAAATAGAAATAAAAGGATGAAATTAAAAAAATTGGAGACCTGCCAATTGACCATGTAATTACAGGGGGAACCAAACAATGTAATTACACAAAATTCAATTAGCAGGGTGTCCTTCCAAACAGGCTCTGATATTTTTATGTCAGGTAATCATAACAATTGAGTATGATTTTTTAGATAATAAATGGTTGATATTAATGTGACTGATAATGAATTAGGCAGGAAGAGAGGAGAAAAGGTGGTTACGTCCATGTCCGATGGAATTAGAAGTTGCATAATTCATAAACTGTGTGATGGAGTAGAGTAGAGTAGTTTAAGTAATGACTAATGAATGACGGAAACTCCAAAGCTAAAAGAAAAACACCATTGATTTGATATCAGAGCTTTTTCAACACCTGGCTTGCCTTCCCTCGAACACTTGCAAATTGAAGTTTCGACCGTTCACACTTAACAAAGACAAAGTGACAACTCCTCACCCACTAATATATAGTGAATGAATGAATCCAATTCCCGACTCCCAATGGATTGGCTCATCAACGTTGCACAAATGTCAGTTGAATTTGTGCAATGTAGTCATAATTGCACTATTCTCCCACCCACATTTCTCAATATCACTAAAAGAGAGGAAGAGAGCTTTTATTTTTTTTATTTTTTACAGATTGAAGAAGCAAAGCATTGGTGATGGCGATGATGGAGATAACCGAGGCGTATGGAGTGATGGCAGATGGAAATAATATTGTTGTAGGGGACAACAACAACAACAACAACAGTATGATGAATCCTCCCACTCCCACTCCCACTCCCACCAAAAGAAGTCGCAGCCAGAGGCGTAGGCGTTCTTCCCTCAACTTCACTTCCCTGGATTTTCTCTCACACGTGCCACCACCTCCTCCTCCTTTGCCCGCCGCACGTGTATGACCCTCTTTCTCTTTTTTCTTTTATTAATAAATTGAAATCATAGCAATTTCTTAATTTTTGGGGGAAGACTAGAGTTTAATCTTTTCTTTTTTTTGGGGTCCTTAGCTTACTCTATTTGGTACTTATAAAAGTAGAAATAATGTGTATGTATCGGATCGGACCCGACCCGACCAGACCATCACCTCACCTGTTAGCTTTCTAGTACACCTCAGGAAAGTGCTTATATTCTTTACAACTTCCCCCTCTACCTTGTCTATCTCACACTAACTTTTTTATGCTTAACTCTGTAAAAAGTATTGTAATTATTCCTATTTGAGTGTCATCTCACAAAGATCTTAAAGTTACAAGACGTCTTACTTGTTGTCTTTTGGTTGAAAGACCATGTCATCGTGCTGTTCGAGGTTCATAATAAGTGTGACAAAATGAGCCAAAACAACTACAATATCCATTTATTATTTGTCAAACAAACGATCCTTTTCCTTTTCCAATACAAGTAGACATTGGATTGGCATGACTTATGAGGAAATTATATATTAAAAAGTCCTGATCAAAAATTGAGGAATGACTTTATGGATCGATTGCAAAGGGCATAACACATAAGCATGCCATCAAACTTGGCCTCAATTGGCAAGTAAGCGCTCCAACTTTGAAAGTGTACGTGCATCTAGACATCTCAATTGACAACTAAACACACCAACTCATTGTGTCTCATTGACACCCGACACTCTAGATGATCATTTTGTAATTTGGAGTGTTCAACTGACACAATGGAGACAAATTGGGGTGTCTAGATGTGCATACTCAAAATTGGAGCCTTTACTTGCTAGCAAAGGCCAAGTTTGAATGTATGTTTATATATTGTGCCATTATAAAGCAATAACTAAGTAGACAACACTTGCAAGAAGGCAAATTAAACACCCAATCTAATCTCCTTGTTGTATGGAACATGACACATATACCATGAGTACACTTCAATTCCGACCTTGCTGTGTAATTAAATTGCATCGCTAGAATGTAGCACATACCGCTACAAGCGCACCTCAACTCCAACTTGTTCGGACTAACTATATGGTTCTTCTATATTGTTCCATCATATCCCATTTCTTTCCAATACTTAGTACAAATTGTAAAACATGAATTCTCTTAAACTAGAGATTGTCTTGATCTCATACTTGTCCTTACACTAACATACAAACTTCAGAGCAAACTATAAGTATAAGAATAATGTTATTTCACATATTGGACTCATGAGAGACCAATAGGCTTAACAAATGTAATAGAAACCAACATAAACTACACATGTTGGCACTTGTTAAATTGTATCATTAGATATGTATTGGGTAGTGGGTGAAAGATATTGACAACTATGGTGCAATTATAATGCCTAAAGTGGCCGGTTTACTATCAATAATGCACTTACCTCCTCACCATGACCCAAGAAAATTCAAAATCGCATGAGTAATGTGTATTGACATATGGACTCATATGATACATATAGGATTTAACATAAATAGAAAACAACATAAACTACTCATGTTGGGGCTTGTTAAATTGTATCATTAGATATGCATTGTTGGGCGAAAGATGTTGATAACTATAGTGTAGATATAATGGCAAAGGTAGTCGGCTTGATATCAATTAATGCACTTCTCTAGCTCCATGCTTTGTGACTTGTGCCGTTATTAGTGAAAACTTGAATAGCATGAGTGAAGTCATCTAAGGTCTAAGATTTATTTGAAGGAGTGCAAATAGAGAAATATCCTCTATTACATTATTTTTTTTGGAAATCCATAGCTGTCAATCAGCCAAATTAGAATCTAAATATAATGAGAGGCTATAAGAACTTTATTCGGGAAATAGCTAAAATGTTATAGTTGTGTTCTTACATGTTACTATCAGTGGCGGAGCTAGGAGTTTTAATAAGGGGGTTCAAAATCTGAGAAGTAAACACACAAATTAATGGAAGGGGGTTTGACATCTGTTATACATACCTAAAAAATAATTTTAACCATGTATAAATAGTAATATTTTCCGCCGGGGGGGTTCGGATGAACCCCCTAAGTATATGCTGCCTCCCGCCCTGGTTACTACAGGACTGTAAGTCATAAGTAGCATCTATAGATCTTGCTGCCCACCTAAACGATAGGTGTGTGGTGGATGTGTGACGTTTTTTGTGCACCTATCCCAAAGAAAGAAGAACGAATGATATGCTTCCCTGCCAATCATGGTTTTACCACTTGTTCCTGATGGATTGGGCTTATAGTCATTTTCTCTGTGCTCATAGACTTAGTTACCATGTTAATTAAGAAATTAACTTCTAAGGAACATTGTCTACCAATCAAATTCAACTACTTTGCGACCTGACTGAGTTCATCTGTTGAATTTGATTATAAGATTTTCTGAAGATCATTCAAGTAAAAAGGTGTTCCTTAATGGCTGTTGGAAGTCAGAAATTTCATCCACTGACCTGTTGTCACATCTGTTTGAAGAATTTGGAAATAGTTGGATTCCCATCAATGAATAAGGAAAAATATGAAATACCTAGCTAGCTTAATTATATATCCGGCCAGTCCACAAAGGAGCAAAAAACCTATATGCAATAATTTGTGGGATATAGGCATGATGCTTTATATGTAAAAGACAATGAAGCTGAAAATTTAATCATTCTATTGAAGCAAACTAATTGCAATGAACATTTTGGTCATCTATCCTTGGCAATGTAGTTCATTTGATACCCTCTCTTTCTGGTAAACAAACAATACATTACATTTTCCTCTTGAGATCACAATTGATCAGCTAAATACATTAATAAGTGTTGTTTATGCTTCAGGTACTTGAACCAACGGGGTTCAGATTTCTCTTTGACAAGCAGCTCCAGAACAGTGATGTCAGCTCCCTGAGAAGAATCGTTGTGCCCAAGGTGATGATATGCATTTAGAAACATTTGTTTTTAGTATACATTGAAGTAATAATTCTAACATTTCTATGCTGTGGTTAATTTCAGAAAGCAGCTGAGCGATATCTTCCAGCTCTTGAGATCAAAGAAGGGTTCCCCATCACAATGGATGACATGGATGGTATCCATGTTTGGAGTTTCAGATACAGGTTGGAGGTCGCCTTTTAACTTTCCAAATTTACTTGACGGAGTGATGTTTTGTAAGTCATGTACGTAGATTCAATTGTCAAGACCAGAATATTTGATGAAGTTACTCTATTTTTTATAGGTACTGGCCAAATAACAGCAGCCGAATGTATGTGCTTGAAAATACTGGTGAGATCTCCACAGCTAGCCCTAATTTCTTTCCAAGTTTATTTACTACTATGCAAAAGCTAATTGCTATTAACAGTTGGATTTGAAACTTGCATTGATGGTCAGGTGACTTTGTCCAAACACATGAATTGCGCCAAGGAGACTACTTTGCACTCCACTACAATGATCAAAAGCAGATTTATGTAAGCTTGCTCTTTGGTGTGGCGTAGTTTACTTTGAAGCAGTTTGTCAAAGGCTATATATGGATATGTTTTGTGTATAGGGCATTGAAGCGAGGAAAGCTGGAAGTGGAGCCGTATTCCGTGGTTATGAAGCGGAGGACGTGATTTTAACTGATTATGCACAGGCTGCAGATGATGGGAATGGAGCGCTTATTATGAATGAACCAGAAATGGATATGTCCAGCTTTTACTTCCCTGCAATGGACAACGAGATGGGCATGTCCTTCATTTATGATACCAGCTTCTGGAACGAGCCTGCCTTCGATTTTGTAGGGGGTCCTATGACCTATTACTCAACTAATGTGTATCCAATGCCAAGCTTTGGGTCCATTGAAGACAGCTTCAGTGTTGATGATTTCTACTGAAGACATACTACTAATCCCATGCAGCCTTGTAATCTAATGCATACTCTTACCAGTAGCGTTTTGAAGCAAAAAACTGATACTCCACCTACTAGCACAAGAAACTTTACTAGTAAGTTAAGGTTTCTGTTTTGACTCTCTACTTTCTTAGGTTGGCTTTTGTTAGTTTGGTCAAAAACTCTTTACTAATAACCTGGTGGAGACTTTAGAAAAGGAAAAATATGAAATAAAAAAATACTTCATTTAGCACTAAAATGTGTTTGATGTTTGTCTCGTCTAATTAAAATATTTTACTCCAATGGCAGGCAGAGGTGTTTACCAATTATTTTTACAAGTTACTCATGTCTTGTAGTTTTTTGTTTGTCTTAGAGAGGAGTTTTTTCATAATTTTGTTTTGTTTGGTTCAAGGTAGGAAAATTCTATCAATAAGGTATTGTAGCGAACTAGTTTTCTACATCTCACAGCTCATTTTCTGTTCTATGTGCTGGCAGCTAACAAGATTCTTTAAGTTGATTATAATTGTTCATTTTTTTCCTTTTGGTGCAAGTAAATATTGCTTCAAAAATTGATTACGCTATTCAGACGGGGAATAGCACAAGAAATGACAATAAGAACCTACAGATTAGGTGCAGGATAAAACGATAACAGGGATAGGGTGGGTATAAGGGTCCCTGCCTGCCAGAGTCGCAAAACAAGCTCATATAACAGTGGGAATTAGAAAAGGGATTAACCAAAATCATTCTGCAGCTGTGGCTCCGGAAAGTTTTTTTAAAAAAACATATTTTGGTACATTGAACAGTTAAAATGGACAGAGCAAACATATAGCCTCAAATATACTTGTTATTCCCGTCTCGAATGGGAAAAGCTTAGCATCAAATTGATTTTGTATCTATTCTAACAAAAAAGACATCCGCAATGCTTAAGTTTTAGGGGAACTCCCCCTCTCCAAAATCTCAAAATCAGAGAAATATAAAATTGTAAAGATTGTTGAGCGAAAGAACACTCTCCAGCTTACTACGAAAGAGCACTAAAGAAACATCTGCAATCTATGTTTATTGTTTAATCTGGAGAAGTCTTCTCTTTACTACTTTTAAACTTGGTGAAGAATTAATTTGTTCTCAATCCTACACCTTCGCAACCTCAGAGTCAGCAGGTACAGCAGGAGCAACACCACCAGTTGTTGGCCTACAGATCGAGTCAGAAAAAATAAAGCAAACATAAAAATTAATATCTTAAAGAAGACTGATACAGGAAAAAGCAGACAGGTTTAGAATGTCCAGGTTTAGAAGACACTTACAGCCCAACAAAAACCTTGAAAGCATCATAGATTCCCCATTGAGCACCAGTAAGAGTTCCAATCATGACAATACGTAGAGGTAGACCACGGGTAAAGAGACCCAATACTCCTATCTTCTTTACGGCCTGAGGACATAGTTTTTTTGTTAAAAACAAACGGGGGGTGCACATGGCGGATTAATGACTTGAGGACATATAAGAAAATTGAAGGGGAAGAGAAAGAGATGGTCCAACAAACTACTAAATGCTTACATCACCAACAGTTGCACCCTTCGCATTGTTGAGGAATGAGACAAGATTGTCAGCAGGATGGGATACAATAGCACAGAAGACACCAGCTATATATCCACCAGCAAAACTAATACCAAGTTGCATAGATTTGCTGCACTCATTTTTAGGCTTTGGGACTGCATGCTTGTAGATCATCTCCACAATAGTCTCAAAGGACGCAAACTTCATCATTGTATCTGCAATTTTAGATGTTTAATTCTTGATGTCCAATAAATAATAACTAAACCAAGGTCACTACTAAAAGAACAACAGCACAACCAAATATGCACTAATAAAACAAATACACAGTGGTGTGATAAAATAGGCATTAGGTGAATTACCAACACCACTCAAATTTATCCATCCTCTAGAGCCTTAGCAACCAATAGCAGAAAAAACATCATGACATGGAGGACCCAGCCCCTTAATATGTACTGTATTACTTTATATCACAGAGGCCAGAGCTAGATTTCTTACATTCACCTAACTAAAGGGAAGCCATTACCAGAACAAGAAAGAGAGAATAATTTCCATCAGCAATGACAATTAATGACTGCTGCGTCCAAACATAAGCCCTCATCCAGCCATTTTACACTCCCAAACATTCTGGGACCTAGAACCCAATTATAGGAACTATTGCACAATTCTAAATAAGGTGACTGACCCAATATAATAAAACAGAAAAGGAGAAAATAATCTCTATTTGTTCTATTTAACAGAGGAAGTAAGAGGCTATTTTGCTCAAACAACTATTCCAAACTAGCACAAGCTCTTTCTGAGGGTAGCGAGGTGAGGTTCGCATTTGGAGGTTTAATTGTTTTTTAAGACAGGTTCAACTAAACAACCATAGGTTTTATGAATTCTAGCAAACATAAAAAAACTTCACTCATTTGAGTAATCATACCCCTACTCACATAATTGAATTGCCCAAGTAATAAACAAGTTCTTCAATGATAATTAACAGATGGTTCCACTTACATGGAATCTGACGTCCCCAAAGAGGTACCAAACCTTTGTACAGGCTGCACAGATGTACCAAAATATAAAAATCTGTTCTATAAGGTACATATTAAGGAATGTGCAAAACAAAGATACATAGCATACCCCATGGGACCTTCAGATCTAACAAATTTCGGCAATCCATCTGACAATCCCCTAGCAAAACCAGGCTGTGTCTGAACACGAACCTTTACAGCTTCAAATGGGCAAAGAGCAATATCTGCAATCACTTCAGCAGATGCAGAACCAGCAAGGTATATCAGTGTTTTGTATTTTGCAGCATTTTCTGCTCCCGCAAGGTCAGAGTAGTACTTCTTGAAGAATTCATAGAATCCAAACTTGCATGCACCCTGAGCACTGTAACCTAACAGGGTAGGAACCCATCCCCTGAAGAATCCCCTGGGACCTTGCTCCTTAAGAAGAATGCCAAATCCAGATGATATACTCTTGTATTTCGCAGGGTCAATCTAGTAATTTATACAATTTCGGTCAGTTTAGATGCTTCATGACTAATGTAACGTAAGAAATAGAAACAATACAAGATAAAGTTTCACTAGTGGGATTAGACTAGGTTTGTTGTTGTATAGTTTCAGAGATAAATACAATCTATCCTCCCATGGTCGAGAAAAGCAAAGGGGATAATAGAGGTTGCACTAAGATCTGAAACAATAATTTTCCAATTAAAATCTTAAATAAAATACAATAAGGCGTCTTCCTCTCCTCCATCACAGAGGAATGGCCATAACACTACATTAAAAATTTAGATCTAGAAGATGAGCAATAATATACAAGTCAGATCAGATATAGAGAGATAAATAGAAGAATGAGTTGAAATCGTGTGAGAAATGGACAGATCTGCAAATGATATGAACACAATTTGTACCTGCATGTTACATTTGACGAGATCGAGTGGAGTGACAGCCATGTGAGTTAGACCACAACTGAGGATGCCACCGAAGGTACAGGCAGCGTAGAACTGCGGGGAGTACATCTCGATCTTACCAGGTTCGGTAGGTGCCGGAATAAGGAGGTTGTTGTTGGCAGGGGGCAAAACATTGGTGGTTTCTGGAACAGCAAGGGTTTTGGGAGTTAAAGAAGAAAAAGAAGACGTTGGGGAATAGAGAAAGCTGGGAAGAAGGGACTGACGGCGGGAGTTCTCCATTGACAGAGATCGAGATCGAGATCGGAGAAGGCAAATGAAGAAACCTGAAAATCTCGTCTCGCTCTCCGAGTACCTCCTTTTTCTCTTTCGACCTAAAACAATTTCCACTCTTTTATACTGCCCTGTCAACCATTCACTTTGCGTTATAATCACGGAGTGACATATAATATCCCAATTTACCTTTATGACCCAAAACCTTTTTTTTTAAAATCAAAGTAAATGAACCATCCGTCATGTTAGGGTTCGTTCCGCATGCAATATGAAATTAATCGTCATATAAAAATATAATATGAAGTTTGAAATTTTGTTTGTACATATAATTTAGATATTTTTATGTCGTACGTTTTCTTAAACATAAAATTTTTTTTATAAATTGTAAAAATTATTAAAATTGTCTCAAGTCTTTATACAATCGTACAAAAAAAGTAAAAGTTTACAAAATCACATATTATACTATCACAAAGTTACTCTAAAAATTATAACATTTATGGGCAGTCTTCAATAAAAGAATAAAATTGAACACAAGTTGTAGTGTCTAGTCTTTAATATAATTATTTCACATACTATGGACAGTTGAACTTGCATTTCTCTAGAGCCGTCAATATGGACTAGGCCTGTTGGGTCAGCCTGGTTTAACCGGTGATTTGGTAGGGCTGGACTACGATTTTTGGAGCCCATTTAAGAAAAAAACATTTTTGCCCAGCCTGAATAAGCTTGCCGATTTGTAGGGCTTGAGAAATATGGATAGGGCTGGCCATGGGCCAAATAAAAATTAATTAAAAAAGGGAAAAGGGTCAAAAATGCCCTTAAGGTATTGGAAATGACTCAAAAATACCCTTCTTCCATCTATTGGATCAAAAATGCCCTTCCATCCACCTATTTGGATCAAAAATGCCCTTAGAGTTAAATTTAAGCTTAAAATTACCCTTACCTTTAATAGAAGCTGATGTGGCAAACATATATTTTTTAATTAAATATGTGAAATTATTTTATTGGTCCACATATAATTAGACCCACTTTCATTCCCAATCATACCCATCAATCCAAACCCATTTCTAAAAGACCCAACTCTTTCTACCTTCATCTTCATTTTCATCTTCATCTTCCTTCTATAAAATTATTTGGAGGATTAATAAAATACTATCAAATTCTTTTGGTATTCTTGGATCTTTGAAAAAAGGTTATAAAAATTTCTATATATCATCATTCTCTGGAAAAAAATTAATTTACCTACTAGTTTTGTGTTAGTGAAGATAAGTGCAATTTAATTTGTACATCAAAACGTATCAAAAGAATGAATGATTTACTGAGATGGGAACAAAAAAATCCTTCATTCAATCTCCCATGGAAGCAAGACACGATTCTACTTTTCATCGAATCGAGCCATATTTATTACATTTCAAGAAAACTGGAACCTCTAACAGTAGAGGAGGAGTTCAATCTCCAATTAGCTCATGAAAGACTTCGAAAATTTATGAGAAATGCTTGGAACATCATATTCTTTTACTGATTGTTTTGATATTATTTTATTAATCTTCCAAATAATTTTGTAGAAGAAAGATGAAGAAAGTGAGAGAAATGGGTTTGGGTTTGGGTTAATGGATATGAATGATTGTGAATGAAAGTGGGTCTAATTATATGTGGACCAATAAAATAATTCCACATATTTAATTAAAAAATATATATTTGCCACATCAACTTCTGTTAAAGGTAAGAGTAATATTAGGCTTAAATTTAACTCTAAGGGCATTTTTGATTCAAATAGGTGGATGGAAGGGCATTTTTGATCCAATAGATGGAAGAAGGGCATTTTTGAACCATTTCCAATACCTTAAGGGTATTTTGACCCTTTTCCCATTAAAAAATAAAAATAAAATAGAGTATTAAAAATGATAGGAGTCTACACTCAAAATTTGTTTAAAGTTTGAAATATTACAATTTAAATACAAATTATGTTTATAAAATATGTACTACATAAAATGAAGTTCCTAAAATTTCTAGGGAATCACTACATAGCCTATGGAATATTATCATAGTTTTTGTGTTTTATTATGATCATTGAAAAACAATTAGGTTAATATTTCTATTTAGCTATTTAGGTTTTTACTTGAAATCAAACTTAATAAATATTATATAGATAATTTTATATGTGTATTTGATTAACAAGTAGTAACACTAGTCGATATTTATGATAATATTTTTAAATTATAATTTAATTTAAAAAATTATAAAAAATATATTTTTAAGAAAAGAGGGTTGGCCCGGCAAAGCCCGTAGCCCACACACTGTGGGCTGGGCCGACCATTTTTCTGGACCACATAAAAAATGGGCTAGCCCGGCCTGGCCCGTCAAATTACAAAGCCTAAATGGGTTAGCCTGGATCGGGTGGGCCAGCCCATATTGACAGTTCTACATTTCTCGATCATATAATTGAGAAGGCAAACCAACATTGTTAATTTTGAGTCATTTGTTGATCAATTTGGTTAGTAAATAAATTTTATAAAAAATAATTGAATTTGCTGGAATATAATGTCACAACTCGAGTCTACATCCTGGACGTGGCCGGCACTTAAGAACCATTGTTGGTCACCAAGTGAACCCTCATCCCGGCTGACTACAAGCAAAAGACTAACTTAAGCATGCAAAAGCTTAAAACTGAATAAAATTCAATTAACTCAACTTTTCAAAACTTTAGCTCAAATGAACAACTTAGAATAAAAATAATATATCCAATTCGCCATAAAATAGGCACTTAAGTCTTTAAAACATTTAATAAAATAAATGAATGATACAAACTTCTCAACTATACTGACTATCTATGAAGCCTCTAACTGATAAAGATGGAAGTCGGGACAAGACCCACGATATCCTGACTAAACTGGAAAGTAAATGAAATCTTCCGGAAACAAGGAGGCTCACCATAGCTAACTTGAACACTCCATGATGTATCAACGAAGCTCCTGTTAAAGATCTTGAATACACGTGTCTGTATCATGAGAAGATGCATGCCAAATGGCTCAATACGTGAAATGTACGAGCATGTAAGGGGAATTCTAAAACATAAACATAAGCTTGAAACTTGATAAAAAAGAAACATACTTACCTCTTCTCAAACTTAGTCAACTCAAGGAATACTCAAGGATACTCAAAACTACTCAATCTACTAAACTCAGAAGTATTCAAGGATAAGATACTCAACTCAAAGATATGATATTTTACTCTGGGTACTCAACTCAATATAAAGCAACAATACACATGCAATATATGGAAAACTTTATAAAACAATAACACAACTTAGTTCGTTAAAGAAAATGCAATAACAAACTCAACTTTACTTGTATAATAAAGTAATATAGTTTTTGTGAGAGTTTTTCTAACGGACAACCATCATTATGAGTCTAAGTGATGGTACAACGTTTTACCTCACGTTGCCAAGGATTGTCCTATATCTTGCCATCGGTATAGAACCTGAACTACTAAGTGAATCTACTAATATATGCTAAAAGCATCTTAAAGAGTCATCTAAAAAGTATGATCATTTACTACCCATGATGACTACATGGTTTATAGAAACTTGAGTTATCTGAACTCGCATCCCCATATCGGTGCTCAATACTACTCCCAAAATATACTTAGCTCATATGTTAGTAAAAACAAAACTCTTTATGTGATTTGAGATAATTGCTCAAAATCTTAGCTCAAAGGCTATCTTCAAAATTAAGGTTTTCTCTCTTGCTTTATTGTGAAATCATTTACTCTTTAACTGAAAACTAGCCCAAAGGCTCTTTACTGAAACACTAGCTCAAAGGCTCTTTTGAAAATCACAGTTTTCCGTTCTTATTTAAATGTGAAAACATTTTAAACTATTTTGGGAATACATAGTCCTCATATACTTTTGAAGAAATGAACTTCAACTTTACTCTTTACTGAACACAAAACTTAAGTCTTAAAACAAAATTAAAACATTTGCAAAAGACTTCTTAAAATATGGTTCATGCCGAATTATGGATGTGAGCGACTCGATGCAAGGTTTTCAATAACCATAGATAGATCTTAATACTTGGAACTCAAGAACTTCACTAATACTACTCATTTCAAGAATGCTCAGCTCAGAGTTCATGCGGAATTATGAGCATGAACTACTCAACTCAATGATTCAAAGATACTTCTCATCTCAAGACTGTTCAACTTATAATGTTCATGCGAAATTATGAGCATGAAATATTCAACTTAAGGACTCTAAGATACTTCTCAAAAGAGATTAGGAACTCAACACTTAAAGGCTTAGAACTTGAAGATACCACTTCTCTGAAGGATACTCAACTTACGACGTTCATGCGGAGTTATGGGCATGAAGCAACTCGACTCGATGATCTTACAAAACAATATAAAACTCATGTATACAACTCTTCTCATTATCTAACTTACTCCCTCAAAACTTAACTCAAATCGATGGTTGATCTCAAAGGATTCACAATTGAACTCAAAGACTTCTTAAACTCTACTCTTAACTTTCTCTTGAATATGAATTATGAATTCAAGAGTTATGGTTCATGATATGAATGATCTAGGTGATAGTGTAGACTCTTGAATACATTCTCCTCACTCTCATGCTTACTTACTCGAGTCTTGAAACAAATTATTAGAAGTTGTAGAAGACTCCTTAAATGACTCAAAGGGACTTTCTCAACAAATGTTTGAGAGAATTCTTAAGACTTGACTCTCAGCTCTACCTTGAATGTGATTTATGAATTCAAAGTTGTGATTTGTGTTAGGAATGATCTCGTGATGTTTAGGAGTGTTTTTAGATAGTTAAACATGAAAAACGATCAAGAAATCACTGTCTGGAAGTAAGTCCGCGACGCGAAGATGAATTAAAATAATTGATCGCGAAATAACTTTTAAGGTAGAAAGGTCAGTGATCTCTCCGCGATGTGAAGACAATTTTATGAAATAGGGAGGCAGGTCCGTGACGCGGAACCAAGTGCCAGATTTACCCGACTTTTTCCTTCTTCGTTTTCTAACCCCAAATCGCCTAAATTCGATTCTTTTGCTCAACTTTTCTTTAGATTCAGATAACTGTCACATGTACACAAGAATCTAACTCTAACCCCTCTATAAATCGACATATTAACCTCAAGAACTCCTCAATCTCAGCCCAATTCAAGAACGAAAGCAAATTCATGAATACATAACAAGAACATCAAAGCTTCAACTTTTAGAACGAATTTAAAGCTGAAATTAACATGATTGGCGTGTGGGTAAACAAACCCAACACTATGGAAACTTACATACCTGAAAGAACCATCTTCTTGAAGCAACTTGAAGAAAACCCTTTGAAGAAGAATCCTAGCCTTAGCGTTTCTTGAATCCCTTGAGCGTAGAATTTTTTAAGTGGATGAGAGGGTTTTTATTTGAGAAAACTGATTTTCTACACGTTTAGGGCAATTTAGATGACCTCCTAAGGGTTTTTAGGACTAAAATACCCCTAAAGAAATAATTAAAACGAGTTGGGAGTCGGAAAGATCTTTCATCAGGCAGTGAGGTCCGTGTTGGCTCCGCGTCGTGAAGCTGCTGCCAGGTTTGCGCGACGTTAGTAAAACCGTCATAACTTTTTACTCAGAGCTCGAAATTGAGCAAACTCAGTGGCGTTGGAAAGATAATTCGAAGACCTTTCCTAAGGTATCTGGTAGAACACCTAAATCATCCTGATCTAGGAGTTATGGTCATTTGAAGTCGATCCAAAACTCATACTTAGCTTAACTTGCAAAATTTCAGATTTTGCTATTTCCAATTCGATTATTTTTGGAACTCAAGGTGCTATGTCTAGTGACATTAACACTCAAGAAATTTTAAATTCCTTGCAAAACTCTCACTCACTACGAAGAACGGTTCGAGTCTTAGCTCAAAAGTTTTCTGGGGTGCTACATATAAATGATAAAGTAGGAATTGATTTGCAGTAATAATAAATTTTATGTTGGTGAGAATATAAATGGTTTAAAAAGTAATGATATGAATTATAAATTTTATTTACATATGAAATAAGTTGTTATTAGATATAAATGTGAGGTTGTTTTTACAAAATATAAACTTGTGGATCAATTTTTGTATATGAAAAATCCTAATCATGATTTGAAATTCTCAAATCATGATTTTTGGAGAATTGAAATTCCATCTCATGATATGAAATTATGAGATGAAATCAACGTGGTATTGCATGTCCAAAATGCTTCATCTCATAATTTTATATCGCAATGAAATCACATATCCAAACACCTATTTAGTGTTACTAAAATTGTAATTCGTAATTAGAATTTTACCAATCATCACTCTTTACGTGAATATAATTGTTTCTCTTTTTTTATATGCAACCTACCTAAATGGCTAAATATCACATGGATCAATTAATATGACAAAATAAGTGAAATTGCTAATTTGGAGAAATTTAAGCTTGAATTGAAAAGTGAAATAGTCATAAACACAGGACAAAAAATTATGGAAGAAAAATTAGTATTGGCGAGAATTAAATATACTAGTTAGAACTGTCAAAAAGGATCGGCCCAGCCCCACTCGGCCCAAGACTCACGGGCCAAGGAATTTAAAGGGTTAGGGCGGGCTGACCCTTCATTCGGAAGGGCCTGAAAATGCTCAACCCAACCAAACCCTAGAAGGCTGAGGACTGGGGCGGACTAGCCTTTTTTTTTTCATTTTTTTCTTATCAAACTTATAATTCTATAACATCAAGAAAATGAGAAGATTTTCAAATCAAATTTGCAAAACAATGGTGTTGTTTTAATAACACTAGCAAAAAGTCTAGTGTAATTAACATGTATCTCGCATATCAGATACGTGAGTGAAATAAGAGAGTGACAACAAAGATTGGAGGGAGGCGAGGGCGCGAGATTTGTCTATGCACCTTAGATACATGTGAATCTACTTGGATAGAATGTATCTAGAATAGATTAACCTAATTTTGAGTCCATACATTTCGAGATACATGTACCTGGACGTACCAAAATCTGGTAAGATTCATAATATTACAACATAGTGTGTATTTAAGTAATTAGATTATATACTAGTGAGAATATTGTAAGTTACCCTTAAATAAAAAATTTTGGCCCATGCGCCAACCCCGGCCCGACCCCGATCAAGCCTCAAGGGCCAATGGCTTATATGGGCCGCGCTTATAAGCCCTACTTTTAAATGGGCTTGAAAAATCATATCTCAACCCTACCCCAAAATCGAGTTGGGTTGGGCCGGCCCCATGGGCTAGGCCCACTTTGACGGCTCTAATACTAGTTAATCTAAGGGTAAATTTTAGGAATCACATAGTTTTAATATGAAATTTCAATCTATCCCTTTTTAGTTTGTAATTATATTAATCCCTTAAAAAGTAACACAAACCGCATACATAATATGTAGCTCAGATACATTAAAGAGTATCTCGGATACATTATAACATAAACCGGATACATTAAAAACTATCTCGGATATATAATATGTAGCTCGGATACATTAAAAACTAGCTCGAATACATTATAAAATAAATCGGATACATAATATGTAGGTCGGATACATTAAAGAAATAAGGGATTTTAGAGAATTTTAGAGGTTTTAAGAAATAGAAGGGGATATTGGAAATAAGGGAAACATAAAACGTGTATTTCAGTAATTTTTCCTTAATATAATGATAAACGATTTATCATTCTTTACTTACTTAACTATATTGCCACTATAACAAATTTTAAAAAGTGTTAAAATTTAAATTTTCATAAATTGTTTATACAGTAAAATAATACTTCATATTTTATGAGAAGTTCTTGCTTTATCCTATAGAGTCGTATTTGAACCAAGATAATACTCCAAAGATAGTCTTTCGATGTAAATGAGGTTGACTTTGATTTCATAGGGAAGTGACACTGACATTGCAAACAATTAAACTAGTACTCTATATGGTGAATAATTTAAGAAGTTTTTTATTTTTTATGAATCGATATATAATGCATACATTTCATATTGCTATGATTTAAGTAATTGAGATAAAAATAAGGTAAAAGAGAAGAGCATAAAGAAGCAGACAAGTATGGGCATAACGGTAAACGCAAGTTGGCCTTAAATGGAGGACCTTATCAGTATATTCTTTAGGGGTGTTGTATCGAATATCGATTCAAGCAATTGGAACACTCACCCAACAATTTTGTAGAAAACGTTTACCCACACAACTTGGAAGTTTTTTTTTTTTTTTTTTTTGAATATAGGCATACGTTAGAATAATAAATGTTCTATTCAATAAGAATATTTCGTACCAAATTGAGAAAAATGATTGGCATTTCACGTTACTTGCTTAAAATCAACATGTACCCTCTCTATTTGGATGGTTATTATTATTATTATTATTATTATTATTATTATTATTATTATTTTAATAAATATAATATTTGAATAAATTATATTATTTTTTTATCATTATATAAAGTCATATCTCAAAAAATTGAAGAATAAATCTTTAAGAAAAATAGGATACAAGATAAAACTACAATAATAATTTTTTTAAAAAAGGTAAGTAAGATTATTAATTAATAGGCAAGACAAAATGAAAAATCATATATATTATATTATATTATTTTAAGTTGAAAGATCTTAACTTCAAAATTGGATTACGATTTTACCCCTTTACTAAATTTAAATATTATTAAAAAACTAATTAATAAAATATTAAATAATAATTTTATATTAATCCAATATATTTCTAGATAGAATTAATTCACGAAATATCTAATTTGTTTTCATTCTAAAATGGAGTTTGGTAGATGAAAGTGTTTCGTAACAATAAAAGACAGTAAATTATATCCTTTAAAAACTGAAATATTCTTTAACAATAAAGGACAAAAATGTCCTTTGAATTACCATACATCTTAATATGGTACACATATTTAGATTTTAGTCGAAAACTTTACATATCCCAACTTTAACCAATTTAATTCTCATAGATGTTATGTACATATATCATCAATTTTTAAATGACTTTTATAATTCTTGACTGTTATACATACCAAAAAATTGTTTTCAAAATTATATATTAATGTATACACTTAGTTATTCCAATATATAATTGTTGATGGATGATTATTGGTGTATGTAATTACATTGCTCATCACAGTCACCTTATGTTAATGCATACATTTAGTTATTCTAATGTATAATTGTTGATGGATGATTGTTGATGAATGTAATTGCTCATCACATATGCAATTAAAAAGCGGTAAATCTATTTATGCTTTTGTTAGTTATTGGGAAGTTCCTCCATTCATTAGCTATTTTATTGTTTTTAGTCTACTCTATTTCATCTTATTTTCGAATATTTGTAGGATGAACATAATGTACATCAGAAGTTGTATAATTTATTGTGATGCTATAATAATGTAATGGATATTGATAAGTTTTTATATATTCTCTTCAAACATTAGGTGAGATCTTCACAACTAATAACTCATGTGAAATTTACAATTTCTTAAAACTATTTGATATGATTGTCAGATTGTCCATTTGATGTTAAGATTTAATTTGGTGTTACATTCTTCTCTTTTGATTAATTAATTTTATGAATAACTATTTATACATATTGTAAATGTATTTAAATCATTAACAAATATTTATACTAAGTAGCGTGCAATACACGTATATTTTCTATTCTGAAGTTCAATTTTTAAAAAATATATAAAAATCTTGTAGTAATTAGGAGGGACAAATGTACAACACGTTCTCAAAAACTAGTAAAAGAAAATAAGGCATTAATGTGATCACACCAAATCAATCAACAATTTGTTCTTAACTAACATGATTTCACCTATGATACAATCAAAACAAATTATATTTAAACTAACAATACACTACAAAATAGATAGGTAACAAGCCGGTAAACAACGAGCTAAAATACTCAAAACGATCACCAAATTGATGCTCATGTCAGGTATTGCTGCCATTCAACCCTGCAATGCCCAAATGACACAATACTCGTCTCAACCAACCAAACAAGATTCACTGCAGACTGCAGTGGATAAAAGGGCAGGCCATTTTTATTCACAGAAGAGAAGAAAAGTTCCAAATTCTACTTACTGATCCGCTTTCTCTCTTTTGCTCTTGCTTGACACATACCACACAACCGGGGAATATTGTTTGGTACCAATATCCTTTATAAGACCAGCATAAACATAGACTAGTTTGAGATTGAAGAAAATCATATTCCATGCAAATCTCTATCAAATTATGCACCACCATGCTCATCATATGACAACTCATGTAAGTCGATTAGTAGGTGAAGACCACAATTTTCGCTCAATCACCAATAGTCCCCACATGAGCATGAGCCATCCTTGAAATGGTGAAATCTCTTTGCATCTCTGACTACAATTTCCCTATTAACAATCTTGGAGATTAGCTTAATTGTTGTATGACAGTCTCCGCATATCCTTAGATTCTTAATCACCTGAATGGTACTACCAGGTACAGAATTCATGACCCCAAAAGCAACAGCAAGCTTCTCACTATGAACTCGCAATGTCAGTCCTTTCTCTTCATCCTCAACATCATGAAGATCAGATGTCATGTTGGGTGCATACCCAGCCATCTGCAGCTTTACAGATAACTCTTCCAAATAAGCATAAACCTTCTCATGTTGCGGGTGTTCTCTATCACCAACCAGAAATACATGAACCCTGCCTTTGAGTTCAAGCAGGCTGAACCCAGGAGGTTTACTTAATCCACGATTTTTCATAAGTATCCTCATCTTCTCTACATCTTCCCACCTTCCAGCATCGGCATATATGTTTGAGAGCAAAACATAATACCCAGAGTTTGTTGGGTCTAACTCAAACAAGTTACTAGCAGAAATCTCCCCAAGCTCGACATTCTTGTGCATCCTGCATGCAGCTAGAAGAGAACCCCAAATGACAAAGTCAGGCGTCACCTTCATTTCTTTTAGCAAATTATATGCCTTGGTAAGGAAACCAGCACGTCCAAGAAGATCAACCATACAAGCATAATGCTCCACTCCTGGTTGTATGCAAAATCTAGGTTCCATAGCCTTAAACCAAGACCATCCTTCATCCAGCAACCCAGCGTGGCTACAAGCTGCTAGGACAGAGACAAAAGTAATGTAGTTTGGTTTTACCCCAGCTGAGTTCATCTCGTAAAATACTTGAAGGGCTTCCTTAGCTCTCCCGTGCATTCCATAACCTGCAATCAAGGCAGACCATGATTTCACATTCTTTTCCTTCATTCTATTGAAGGCATTCCTTGCCATCCTTAATCTCCCACATTTGCAGTACATGTCAATCATGGATGTGCTCACATATACGTTATCCTCTAGGTTCATCTTTATAACCTAAAGAGACCAAAGTCAATTATACAACAGGAAACATCAATACAGTTGAAAATAGGGAGTCAGAAAGAATGCAGCATTTGTGAAAGTGATTAGTCCTTGAAGTACCTGATCATGTATGCACTTGCCAGCCTGAAGAGCTCCTGAATGAGCACAAGCCAACAGCAAAGCTGACAAGGTGACAGCATTGTAGTCAACCTCTCTATCCCATGCCAGGGAACGAAAAATTTCCATTGCCTGAGCTGAAAGTCCGTGCTGGGCATAAACTGCAATCATAGAATTCCATGAAATGATGTCCTTGTCAGGCATAATGTCGAACATCTTCCGAGACAAATCAACCTCACCACATTTAGCGTAGGCATCAATGAATGTATTACCAACTCCCACGTCTTCATTGAATCCCCTTTTGGTGACAAAGCCATGTAGCCCTTGGGTAAGGGTCTTCCCTGAAAGACGAGAACAAGCGGAGAGCACGGAAACCATGGCAACTGAGTCAAGAAAAACTACTTCTCCTGCCTGATCTGCCAATAGCTCTTTGAAAAGCAAGATTGCTTCATGAGGGAGGTCATTTTGGACGTAGCCAGTTATCATGGAGGTCCATGAAACAACATTCTTTTGAGGAATTTGATCAAACAGCTTTCTTGCATCAGCAAGTTGGCCACATTTGGAGTACATATCAATGAGGGCGGAGGATACAAAAAGGTCGGTGTCATAACCAAAGATGAGAGCTTGTTGGTGGGTCTGCTTACCGGAAGTAAGATCGAAAAGGGAGGAACAGGATTTGACGGCGCATGGGAAGGTAGAACGGTTAGGTTTGAGAGAGAGCTTTCGCATGGAAGAGAAAGCTCGAAGGGCTTCGATGGCGTCACCGCTCCGAGCCAAGTCCGCAATGATAGAGTTCCACGAGAACACATCAGATTTGTCTAAGTATCTATTGAAGAAGGTGGCGACGTTGGGATTTGTAGAGAAGTAGGAGAGTGAACCCAAATTAGTCTTCTTCATTCAGTCATTCACGGGCAGGCCCAGATTTTAGTGATATCTCTCCCAACCTTTAAAAAGCCATTACTAGTAAGTAAATAGGAAAAGAAAGCGCGACCAAAGTCAGCTTCTTCTTTTTTTTTAAGTAATAATAAACCCACAACACAAGTGCCCTACAATATCAAAAATTTAAAATTCTACAAACTGAAATAATAATCCACAGCCGTGGTTCTCCAATTCAGTATCAGCATGCAATTGTACAAGTAGGAAAAGAAATTGAGAATGTATAACCCCCCGAGATCTGAATCTAATTGTAGAATACACATCCCGTGAATTCTTGAAAATTTCTCAGTGATCTCAGCTATTGAATGGAATAATTTACTAGAAAAGCCTAAGATGTGCAGTATCGTTCATTCTCTTGATCTGCCATCCCATTTTCCAGGAATGTTGTAGCACTGTCACTGAAGAATCATCTATGCAAATCTTACTTGACATCATTGAACTGCAGCCAAGAAGGCCAGTAAGAAGACACTTTATTGGGATTGAATGCGTGAAAATACCAATGCATTGAGAAACATTAGTACTGATTTGCACATTTAAATCTCGGATGGAGTTAGGATTAATGGGTTCTCGTGGTGACATCTCGTCATCAGCCTCATGATCCCCAGTAGTTGTCACGATCTGAAGCCTACTCTTTCCAGACTTCTTCCTCGAAAGTCCTTGTCGATTCCTGTGGTGCAAATCCCAATGGGATGACGAGAAAGAGGGCGGCCCATCTCGGTCATGAACTGAATTGACAAGTGGATGAGAACCACGGTTTGAGAAGCCCTGGTTCTCACTCTGATCAGGTGGAGAGAAATCAGATCTGAATTTGTCAGGCAATGTCATAACAGTTCCATTTAGGAATTGTACCATCCGAAATTCCACCTGCCTCAGTGACTCTCCAGATGGTGCTGAAAAATCAGGCTGGAACTTTTCCATTAGGCTAGTTGTTTCAGGTGTAAAAATATCCGAGCGGTGGCATCCCTCCCAATGCCCCTGACTCATTTCCAGTAGAGCATCAGAGGATTGTATCCGTTCCTCTGAAAAGTTTATTTCCTGCACAGTCAACAGAGATCCATTCATTAGCAAATTCGTAAGTCCTTAACACAACATGCAAATAACATGTTACTCTAAATCTCTTCAACGTTGTCAATCCAGTTGTTCTACTTACAGTCAAAATCCCCGTACAGAATATCATAGAATGCATCACTAAGAATGGGAAAGTCTTTAAGACATAACTAGAGACAAGAGGAAGCAAGCTCTTATTGCTCGAAGTTGTTCCTTGTATAATTCGGGGATGTGATGTTAAACTGTGACTTGGCTGCTCTGAAAGGCAGTAACAGAGTGTTTGAATTTGCTAGTGGTCAAGACAGCAAGAATGTTATTGACACATCAAATATGCTGAGAAGCCAATTATGCCTTGCTAAAATGCAGAATATGCAACTTTTCTTAGCAGTACTAATCTTGCTGAAAACATTACATTATAGACAAAGAAAGTACTAATATTGCTGTCTCTTTCATTGATACATTATTAAGACTGATATTTTGCAAGCACCATGTGGAAATGTAATAGAGCATGATCATATCGTATACTCTTACCTATCCCAGAAGGATTCGATTAGTTTCCCTTTCCTGATCTAAATGATATCTGATTTCCTCGACTATGAAACTTATTATTTATACTACAGGAATTGGACCAACTTTTATCCCAAAAGTACTTCAAAAGTTGGTCTAGTTGTTAATCCTAGAACATCTGAAAACAAAAGTCACCTTTAAGATTTTGTTTTGGACCCAACTTTATTTGAACTAACTAGGAGTATAACATAAATTCCAATTGCAATGTCTGTCATAGGGTGCTAGACAACCAAAGACTACAAACTTGCAAAACCAAAACTACTCTGACAGCCATATAAATCCTGAACCTAGAGCAGCTAAGAAATCCAATGGTTTCTTTCAGGGCAAAAATGCAGAAGTCACTATACACAATCACCAGAGAAGTATAAAACGGAAACCTCACTAGTACCAGAGGAAACATGCAGCTGCCTAAAAATGAAGAAATCTCCCCCTGCAAAGCTGATACTCGGAGTCCTCCATAAATGTCATTGTATCCCTGAAGGATCCGAGGGACACCCATCTACAAAGATAGATGAGGGAAGCAAATGGATTTGATTTTGAGCTTAATAGTATACCTGACAAACAGAGAGGGCAGTAGCTCGTGCCCGATCCAAGGGAGATGTATAGACAGAATTGAAACGAATCCCTTGAGACTTTAGAAAAACAGCCAAAGCTCTTGCTTGGCGCTTGCCATTAGGTGTAAGTGCAGCCTCTGGGGATCGGCCGGCAATCAAATCAGGTCTTAAATTCATATGACATTCGCCATTACTAATTAAATATAGGTCAGTGAGGGTCCTATCGTCATCGACAGAATCAGAGGAGAATGTTCGGTGGAAATGAGGAATTGAGGGTGGTGGAGCGAGAACATTATAAGGGTCCCAGACCTTGATAGAAGGTCCCAAACGCGGGGTGCCGAAAGAGGATAGTTGAGGGGATAAAGGGGATGCGGAGGCGTGGCAAGGTAACATCTCAGGCTCTTGTTCGAGAACCTTCTTGAGCAGAGAGTCGTCACCAACTAATCGGTGTCTCTCATCTGGGGTATCGTTTTCGTGCTCCGCATCTTCTTCTTCATCCTGTTCGTCTTCTTCATCAGAGGGTAGTTCTACGGACTGAGAAGCGCCCATTGTACAATCTGGATCGTTCGGATCTACGGTTAATATGTATGCGGATTGGGGGTTTAAATAAAAAGCTTCAATCTTTGGGGAAGTAGGAAGTAATGTTGTTCAGGAACAGGAAGAGAGAGAGAGATCTGAGGACCTTTTTTTTTTTTTTTTTAAACAAAGAAGACTAGAATAGAGTCCCATTCTCATCCCATGGGTAAATGCGCAACCATCGGCTCCCTTATCATTATTACTAGGGAATTACTACTAGCCACTTCTCTCCACATCACATCCCTCTTATTATGGACATTTTACCTTCACACTCCTTTTCTGCTCTCCTCCTTTTCTATTTCTATTAAAAGTTATAATGTCTACAAACTTTACTCTTATTATTAATACCGAAAAAGGTTAAAATTATTCTTGAACTATTCAAAATAGCTCATATATACTTTTTAACTATGTTTGGGATCAAAACTACTCTTGCCGTCTATATTTTGAACCATAAATACTCTTAAAAAGTCATCTTTATCATATGTACTGACATGACAGTTCACCTAGGCAGTCCAACATGACAAAAATCTCTTCCTCTCAATTATCACGATCAAAAGTCAAGGTAAAAAATTATTGAAATAATACACTATTAACAATGAGTTGTACACTATTAACCATATATTTACATATATTATTTACTATAGAGTAATTATTTATTTAATTTTAATATAGATTTAAAGTTTAAATATATCATGTATTTGTCTAAGCGTGCTTTACTTATATAGTACTAAATATTGTAATGTATAAAGTTTAGTTTATACATAAAACCTTAAACAATTAGTTCTTATAAATTTTAAGTTTATGTTCATATAATATGAAAATTGAACAAAGTAATCAATATAATTATAACATAAAATTAAATATAATATATCTTGATCCACCATCATTCATTTTTTCTTGGTTCTAGTCTTGACTAGATTGTGCAATAACCTTAGATCGAGGCTCCTAATAGTTGTAGTAAAACATAACAAATCATGCAAAGATATATCCAAATACTTGTAGAAAACAAAAAAGACTTCATCTATATTGCGATTTTGAAAAGTTTTGAAATGCTGATTACTTAATTTAGCGGTTCAGAAAGTGGCTATTTTGTCAATGGCTTCCCATTCTAGTCCATCCAATTTTATTTTGCAATAAAGATTGGGTGGCTAGATTTTAAATACCCGAAACAAAGAGTCGGTTAGATTTGGCCCGGCCCAAAAAGGTGAAATGCTGGAAAAAGAAGAAGAGGAAAAGTATTAGGGTTTACGTTGCGTGATATAAATAAGACCGAGAGGAAGCAGTGGGAAAGTAACAATGGCGTGTACTGTGGATTTTCGGTGCCTGGACGAAGGATTCGGAGGAAAAACGTACAAACGAAAGAGAGCAGAGAAAGAGCAAGGTAATGGTATAGAAGATGGAGAAGCGGCGGCCATGGAAGTGGAGGAGATTCCAAGGAAGAGACAGGCGGTTCCATCCGAGGAGGATCCAAACAAACCTGTACTGGGAAGGCCGACATACGACGGGGTGATTGCAGGGAGGGTATCGGGAAGGAATTGGAAACAGCCGCGTAAACACAGATCATCGGCAGCGAAGGTGAGCGTGAAGGGGAAGTCATTGGAGCAGAGGATAAAAGAGAAGGAGATAAAGAAGGCGTATAAGGAGAGAATCAATGAGCTCAAGGAAGAGATAAGACAGAACAAGGTGGAGAAGCGGAAGCAGAGGGAGGAAAGAGAGAAAAAGAAGCAGGAAAACATTCTCAAGTCTGGCACCAAGGTTCAGAAGATCACCAATCCAAAAACCCTCAAAAAGATTGCCAAATCTAAGCAGAGGAAGCTTCTCAAGGTTGTTTCTGACGATCTTCTTAACCGTGGAAACAACAACAAGTCTACCTCATAGATGTATTCTTTTTCATTATGTTTCTGGAATTTTGCTTGTTCCATCCATTATGCTGCATTTTATTTTATTATTAGTTATATTTATTAGTATTAGAAAAGGGAACATGCTCCGTCTTCCTTGCATTGCATTTAGGGATGGCAGGCGGAGCGGGTTATAGTATTTGTTCCCAACTGTAGTTTTGAATTCTGATTACAAAAAATTGTTCTTGTTATACTTTGCAGTACCCATTCATGAAATTGTTATTCTATTAAAATTGACATAAATCACTTTTTTCATCAAAAAATTGTTCTTGTTATACTTTGCAGTACCCATTCATGAAATTGTTATTCTATTCAAATTGGCATAAATCACTTTTTTCATCAATGAAAAATAAAAATGGTTTTCTCACTACATAAAATGTATAGTTACAAGCAAAAGAAGAGCGGGGTAAAAACAATAAAATTGTGCTATGCAGGACAGTCTTAGCGGGTTTATGGTGTTTGCCCTAGCACTATTTGCCCATTCCTTTTGATTATACTGGATATGACAGTTTCAAATCACAAATTCACACTCAGAAGAATAAAAACAACAGAGGTATACTAGCTGTGAAAAGTTCTATAACAAAATCAGGTAAATATGGAGCATGAGATTTCTTCACTTGCAAAATTACTGAATTTAAGAAAAGTCAAGGACATCTCAAGAATATTGGTCCCTTCTTTCCTCATTCCTCCAGTAATTCTGATAAAGTATATGCAACTTTCAGACAATTTTGCAGTGCACTTCCAAAGAAGATCTGAGTTCACTGTGGTGGCTGTCACTAGCTTACACTCCAAGAGGAAGCTGCTTGATGTGTTGAACACAAATCACTTGGTTCCCTTGTATTTGTGCATGTGAAATACTAATTAGGTTCAACTCAAATGGATCCATATGTCAAGCCATTGTTTCATGCCTCGGATTTCAGGGGGTGTTTCACGCAGACTAGATCATCCAGCTTATTCCCATCCATCTTGTACAAAGACACACCTTCCATCTGCATATAGTGCTTCCGTGCTTCCTTCCTCAAGCTCTCAAAAGGCATGATTTCCCATCGATTGTAATTTGAATCCTTCCTGGTATCTGTCATATCTGTGGAACCAGATACAGGCCCAGTGCCATAGGGACCTGATTTGCCCCATACTTTACAGTTCACAAATTGTCCCAATCCTCCCTCTTCCCCAGTTTGCTTCTTTTTCAAACGCAATGCAGCTCTGTGAGCATTGTTTATCATTTCTCGACTAGGCACATCAGACCAGTCTTGCTTTCTCTTTGCTCGCATAGGAGAATGGATTCGTATGACCTAAAATATGGTTTCTTAGCGAGAGCATCAAACAAAAAAATGAACAAATTGAAAAATGAACTTTAACTGCATTAATCCAGTGTCCTTACTCCAAGGCATTCTAAGAGTTGATAATAAGCCCTTCCTTGGAGTGGGTTGTGCCCTTTCCTTGGTGTAGAAAAGTATCGAGTCCTATACAACAAAGTTACCCAATAACCACACAGAGATAATGTTTAATGGTCGTTAGATGTAAGAAATTGCATGCAAAAGTTAGGAAAAGGTAAAGTAGAAGATGGCATTCAAGTGGAAGTGTCAAATATTCCAGAGAGATGGTAATATTTCAACATTGGATAGAGCTGCAAATAGAAAACCTGATACCGAGTTTTTCAAATGTGCATTTATATTGTCGTCTAGTAAAGCCTGAAGTAACAATGGAGAAGACGAGCATAATAGAACATTACCATTCTGTGTAACCAGGATCAACAGTGAAACCATAAATGTCAACAATGTCGCACATGGAAAGTGCTAATTCTATTGATTTCATCCCAGTTCCTTTCGCACCTCTGCGTAATACGATACCTTGGAACAGATAGACTGGATTCCGGATTTTCTGTGATAAATAATGGAGGAAAGTCATATTCTCTTCAAATGAATTTGATGTCACAAAGCATCAGTTTCCCACCACCTTACAAAAAAATCATATTCTACCACGTCATGAAATAATAGTAGGGCTTCTTTTACAATCAAACATACATTTAAAATTCATTTCCAACATGTCATGAAATATTACAAGTGGCTTATGGCCCAAAGAGGGCAAAACAAGGCACTGCCACAAAACGTTTGAAATAAACAAATCCCTTAGGCTTTAGCCAACACTTTGAATCAATTAGCAATGTAAGCACTGCATCAGCACAAGACATTCTTCAATTAACATCATCTACCCATTATAGTGCAAAGCTACTCTGTTTTCTGAAGAAAACTACTTAATCATCCATCCTGCAATCATGTTCGACAATTTTCATTTCACCGACATCCCGTACACACCATCCACCCTTGTGACCTCACCTCTGTTTCAGCTTTATTTTATCATTTATTTTTTGTTGCAATTCATGCATAGACGAAGACTCTCTTTATCATCGCGCGCCAAATGCAACATCCTTTCTCCTTCTCGCGAACCACAGGAGCGCCTAGCACCCAAAGGAGCAAAGCTCATTATCCTTTTAGGGTAAAGCGGCACATAAAAAAGGGTTGGCCGTCAAAGTTCAGTTCCTTCACAAACGAAGTTCAGAATCAACTTTTTTGGTTGGGGGGTGGTGGGTTCAAATCCATAGCCAAGAGCTTATGTTGGATTGTATGATTCTCACTCGGGATGGCATTCCTTACAAAGACATCTATCACCCTTCCTAAGGAGTATGCAGTCTATTTGAGTCTTAGCCAATGTGCTCCGGAATGTCACCAAGTGTTCGTCCTTCAGGGAAACTCAAGTTAGCTACCTCCAATTAAAAAGCTTTTGCAAAATTCAAAAGTGAGGCTTCTTCTTCGTTTCTATCCCCAAAAGCAGAACCTTCATGCACATCATCATAGCCCTTTGGAGTTGTCTCGATGTGGCTACTAAAATCTCCTCCTATGAATAGCTTCTCAGTGTGTGGATACCTCTCACAACCTCATCTAAATCCTCCCAAAAACGCTTCTTAACCTCCTCATCCAAGTCTGCTTTTAGTGTGTATGCACTAATAATGTTCAAAGTAAGCCCTCCAACAACTAGTTTAATCGACATCATCCTATCGTTGATCATCCTAATGTCTTGCCACTTGCTCCCTTAGATTTGTATCTACTAGATTGTCTACTCTATTCCTGATCTTCGAGACTCCTAAGTACAACAATTTAAACCCATTCATATCTCGAGCCTTAGTTCCTACCCATTTGGTAATCTGGACACTAGTTATATTAATCTTCCTCTTCTTGAGAATCTTGACTAATTCTATTGACGTCCTCATCAATGTCCCTATGTTCCAAGACCCTACTCTCAGCCTAGAAACTCTCTTAACCCAATTACCACCCCTGCCTTTCTCCCTTGCCCGAGGACATGACTCTAGTCTATCATCGTTCACTAGATTCATTAAAGCAAATGTAAACTAATCAGAGATATGCTAAAATATACACCAAATCAAGCAGGAATTAAGAGTTGGCCATGGTCAAATATGTGAGACGAACTCAGATTGGTGTTTTGAGTGTTCCAACATGTTCATAGTGTGTTTTAAGAGTGATTTGCATATTTGAGGCACTAGATTTTCTTAACCGAAGAAGGGTTGTGCATAAATCACCAAATTACTCAACTGAATTGAGAATTTCGATAATTCAGTAGGATTTTCAAGAGAAATTTAAGAATTATGATATTAGAGTTCGGTACGGTATGAAACATTAGTATTGATATATACCATATATTTGGAATTGTTTGTGCTTAATCTGATATTGACTTTCGATTGATTGGGTCTGGTACTATTAAGTGTTGTAGATGGTTGAATGTTCACAAATTCTCTTGATTATTGATTCCATTGAGCTTCATCATATTTTAGTGATCATTTGTTGAGTTGAAAGTTGTTTGTTTATTAATTTTGTTGGCTCCATTGCTAAGATTGGAAGATGATATTTGGATGAACTGACATGAAGGTCATGCCAGTATTACCGAATTATTGTACCAAAACTCACTGAACCAAAGTTTGATTTACCAGACCAGACTGAACTAAGAAGTTTGGTATTTGGTATCTACTTTCAATAACCGATTACCGAATTACTGAATCCAAACTTTGGGAATACTGAATGTTCACCCTTACGACAAGGTGATGGGACGGTTGGTCTGGATAAACTCTTCCCTCGCTATAACACGCCTATGGGACTATACTGGGTTTGTTGTTGGTAACCAAAATTGTTTCATCATTTTTTTTTTTGAAATCAGTAACTTTGTATCATATCAGGGATCAAAACAGTACTTGGGTAGTACTGAAACCATATTACAATAGAGCTCTAGTGTCTTCCCTCTCTAGCTATAATGGATCCAGAACATCTATGATAGACATATTATCATTATGAAATTTGATTACACCAAAAACATAGCAGTGAGATGAAGTTCAACTTGATCTTCTGCATATCATTCTCTAAGATCTCAAAACATCAGGAATTCCTGTCCTTCCAGATTGTCCACCAGATACAAGCTGGGACAATTCTCCATCTACTCCGATCTTTTGCATGTGAACATGTTCCCTCCCTGCTGCTAAGAGCCTCTGTTATCTTGCCTGGCAACGTCCATGCTATACCCTTAAGGTTTAGGATGATTCTCACCAACACTAATATTCAGAATCCTAAAGAATTCTCTATTTCACCCCCTACAATGCTACAACTTAATTCCATCAGAGTTTCCTCAACATGCTGTGTGTATTAAGGATACACAGCCATGGTCAAAAGATGCGAAGTAAGGTGATCGCCGTAATACTCAACATAAAAATTCATTCCATTTTAATTAGTACATACAAAGGGATAGAGAAAGCTAAGTTGCTTGGACTCGGGTGCGGGTGTCCAATACAAGTGCGGATCTAGAGGTCGGATCCTTCATGATCTAATTTTTAAGATTAGGGATATGGATACGGGTGTGGATTTGCCTAAAAATAATTAAAAGGTATTCCATTTTCTTCAATTTCACCTTAGTTTTTGTATTGATTACAGAAATAATTAAAACTGCCCAGACTTTCCCTATCGACTTTGGTCGAAGTACCCAAAATTGGTTGACCGAATCGGACACGAATCCCACACCCACACCCATACCCATGTCGTGTCGACACAAGTGCAGCACCAAAATTGAAGAGTCCGAGCAACTTAGAGAGCAAGAGTCCCATACTTCATGGAAAAGAAAGATCCAGTTGTTATGCATGGTTCCGTTCATATCAATTTGTGGGGGAGGGGGGAGTATTAATATTTTGAAAAAGTAGATATGCATTCATTTTTATAAGTAGAAATGTATCCTTAGCTTGTAATTCTTCAACAAATTCCTGAAACAATATCAACTAAAACTCAGAACATTCACGGGTAGCACTTATTGAAGATGTAAGTTGAGAACAACTAAAACTAACAATAGCAACCTCAAGAAGAAAGATTTAACGGAGAAACAAACAAGTAGAAAGATACTACCACTCATCTGAATGATACATTACCTTTATCATTGCATTGAAGTCTCTATGGATGACACTTTTAATTATAAGCACCTCATCGTCTGAAAGTAAAGAAGGAATAGCAACAAATAATGAGAAGAAGCTTCATGAGTATTGCTTCCAATAATAACAAATCACAGCAAAGTCATTGCTAACAATAATAAAAAGAGCAGTAGAAAGTTCACTGCTAATTTTCAGATGCTCTTCACATTTTGTCAGAGACCTTTAGTCTGTCAAAGAGCTATCTGCTAAGAAATGCTAACAGAGTTGACAAACATGGTCCTACGACCTATGCTAAATAGAGAGGGGCACTGAAGTCAATTTTCTTAAACTTGATTAGAACTATCATCTTCCTCCTCTTTTGCTCAACATCTCTGGGTGTGTTTGGTTTGAAGGAAAATGTTTTCTTGGAAAACAAGTGGACTTCTAACTTATTTTCTCATATTTCGTTGATGAGTAGAAAATATTTTTTAATGTTTGGTTGGTAAATGAAAATTTTTCAGAAAATATTTTTTATTTTTGGCTTGAGACTAAAAAATACTCTTTACGGAAATAATTTTTGATCCGAAAATCAACCTCGATAATTGATCTAGGATCCGACCTCGACACCCAAACTAGGACAAGACCCCGATGATCGTTCCAAAATCCGACCCTGAGATCTTACCTAAGAAATTTTTTCCAAAACCAATTTTATTTTTTTTAAAAAAATTGACTTGGTCGCAGGTGGGGGCCTAAAATTTGAAATATTTTTCAAAAACAAATTTTTTTAATTTCTTTTTGATTGGGGGAGGGGGCGGGGGGCTTAAAAAATGATTCTTTTAAAAAAATTTGAAATATTTCCCAAAAATAATTTTTTCTTAATTTTGTTTTTGAGGGGAATGGCTTGTGTTGGGGGTGGCGGTAGGGGGTTAGGGTAGGGAGTGGCATAAAAGTGTTTTTCTTTTAAATTTGAAATATTTTCCAAAAACATTTTAAAAATAAAATAAAATTGACAAGGATAGCCTGGGTGGGGGATGGCGGGTGGCGGGGGAGGGGTGTAAAGGGTGGGGATGGTGTAAAAAAATGTTCATTTTTTAAAATTTGAAATATTTCCCAAAAATAATTTTTTTAAAAATAAAATTGACGGGGGTGGACGGGGGAGTGGCGTAAAAACTAAAAAAAAAAATTGAAATATTTTTCAAAAGCATTTTTTTTGTGGGGGTAGGGGATAGGGATGGTAGGGATTGGATGAGGTAAACAAATCTTAAAATTTGAAACATTTTTCAAAAATAATTTTTAAATTTTTTATTTTGGGGAGGGGAGGGGAGGGGTGGGGGGGATGGTAGAGATAAAAATATATTTGAAATTTAAAAAATAAGAAAATTTAAAAATTTTAATTTTATTTTTTGAATGGGTAGGGTCCGGTACGAGGTATGGGTAGGGTAAGAAAAAAAAAATTAAAGGATGAAGTAGAGTTTTGGAAAATGTTTTCCTTAATTTTGGAAGGGAAGTCATTTTCCTTAAATTTGAGGAAAATAAGTTGATTTGGAAAACATTTTTCAAACATTTAAGCCAACCAAACATTGAAAAATTGGAAAACATTTTCTAGTAAATGTTTTCCTCCATACCAAACACACCCTCTATATCTCTTTTTTTCCTGATTAAGCTAGGAGCAAGAAGAGTGTTTTCTTTATACCAGGTGACAAATTGAAAAAGGAGAATCCCTTTAGCTATATAAGGAGCTATCATCTATATGTCTTGTTCCTTCCTTCAACACTTATGCCTACTAGAGTCTAGACTGCAACAATTGTTTGGATCATATAAATACTAGTGTCAAAAGTTAATTTTGGGACCATCTGAGAAGTTCCAAACTAAAAACAAAAAATAGTAATAAGTTGAAGCCACACAAAGAGAAACATGCAAGGCTTGACAATATTATTGTGGCTGCTCTCTCTCCCCCCCTCTCCTCCTTTGTCCTACCCCCCTCCTCCCATAAGCAACTTTTGGTTTAGCTGAACCATTCAGGTTAAGAGAGTTGGTGTAGCTGACACTCTTTCCCTAAGTTCCAAAAATCAACCAAGTATAGATTAAAAAATCTCTGAGGTATCCGACAGAAGAAGTGAGAACAGAAAACAAGAAGAAACAAGAAAGCACCAACAACTTAGTTAAATCACCGACAAGAAATCAAGTCTCTCGTGTTTATTTATCCATTTGTTGGGAAAGAGAACAAACAATATTATAATGGGTAGAGACATTGTTTTGCCCCCCTAAATTGAGGGTCTATTTACCTTTTTTGACAGAAGGGCAAAACCAAAGATAGAATGTTTGTTGAATCTAACAACATTTAAAGGACTAGATTGAGACTCTCGAAAAGTTAAAGGGCTCTCAAAACTTGAATCCCTAAAATATAAGCAATCATGCTCAAAAAATCAGTAATTTTGTATATAGCAATGCTGATTGGTTACACATAAATGGACAACCATTAGATCATTAAAGAAGAATTGATTATTCTTAGTCATGAGAAACTATTTCTAGCTCAACTTTCAATAGCACAACTCATGTACACAACCCTGCTAATATGCAGTATAAGACCCAACTACTGGTGCTAAAGGCTTTTTATAGAAATGCATCAGAGTGCGCTCATCACAATAAGCGCACCTGACATCCTAATATGACACACTCATATAATCATAGCAACAAGCATGAAGTATCCTACATCACATGTTAAATAACAAAAAGAATAAGAATTCTAGAGTTTTGCAAAACCACATTTAGACCAAAATCCTCAAAAAGGGACATTATCAATATACACCATCAAAATAAAAAACCAATGATTGCCACTGAATGGTAGTGCGTTTTTTTCTTCTTTGTTTTCTTGATCGGTAAGCAAAATGTGTTATTGAAAGATAAAATACAGACACCAAGGAGGTGATTAGAGTATACAAAAGTGAGCAGTCCCCTACACCAAAAAAGGGGAAAGAAAAAAAAAAGTAAACGAAGGGAATTTTTTTTATACAGAACTATCCCTGTTGAGAGATGATGAAGTTTAACAAAATATAAATAAGTAAAACAACTATTACGCCTCAGTCACAACAAATCTAGTGAAGTTTAAAATGTGTGAAACATAGAATACATGTTCTTTTTAAAAAAAAAAAATAAAATTGTGTGTGAATCATATATCTTGAAATTTGCACCAAAGAGCAACAAACATAGGTAGTCTGTATTTTCTTATCCTATACAGTGATTGTCAGAAATATGCGAGAAAAATATTATTGAATTGTTGTATTTACATTATTACATAGAGACCCTATTTATAGATACTACAATACAATCCTTTACCAACTAGGATACTACATACTATCCTATTCCTATTCTAAATAGAATTGTATAAACCTATTCTTATTCTAACACTCCCCCTCAAGCTAGTGCATACAAGTCATGTACCTAGCTTGTTACAAATGTAATTAATATAAGGACCGATGAGGGGCTTGATGAGATATATGCAAGTTGATCACTCAACTTCACAAAATTGACAATTAATCTTAATGTGCTTGTCTTCTCATTAAAAATACTGGATTTAATGTATAATGCCAATCAATCTCAATATGCTTGGTCTTCTCATGAAATACTGAATTTGATGCATAATATCGATAAAACACAAAGTGATAAAATTACAGTGTTGAACTTCCCAAACCAAGCTTAAGAAGACTATTTCAGACCATAGAATGACTTATGTAATCAACATACAAGGCAACTAAACTCCCCCTAAGTAACAAAATTAGGTGGTTGCTCCATATAGACTTCTTCACAATGCAGCAGTTGTCGGAAAGTGCTCAAAATCTGGTATAAAATATATGGATTGTCTTGGAATCAATAGATGAGTCCATATCAAACAAGCAAGTCACTGAAAAATTGACCAAAACATACTCATGCGCCGAAGTATCAGGTTTGATGGCTGAAAGTGGTCACAAACTGAGAAATAAAATTATTCAGGTAGGGTCAGAATGATGGCACGACTCTACTGAAAAATAGAAATTATATGGATAGAGTCAGATTGACGGTACGACCCAATTGAAAAAGAGAAATTATTTGGGTAAGGTCAGAGTGATGGCATGACCCTACACAAATAAGAAAGTAGTCACTGGAAAAAAATGATGTTACGCAAATCAAATATGAGAAAGTAGTCACCGGAAAGATGGCACGGTACTACACAAATTGGATATAAAAAAGTATTCATTCCGATGATGACATGGTGCTACACAAATAAGATATGAGAAAATAATCACCAGAAAAGATACACGATGGACCCAACTTTTGCTAACATAATCATTGTTGTTAACATAATCATTGGTTAGACGGGCGACATATATGGGTAATAGCCGCCCGCCCGGCATTGGAAACTTTACCAACATCGTAGAGGCTCTGATTCCATGCGAGAAATATAGGAGAAAAATATTATTGAATTGTTGTATCTACATTATTAATAGAAACCCTATTTATAGATACTACAATACAATCCTTTTGAAATTGTACTACAATACAATCCTTTACCAAGTAGGATACTATTTACTCTTCCGATTCCTATTGCTATTACAATTCCTATTTCTATTCCTATTATAAAAGGATTGTGTAAACCTATTCTTATTCTAACAATGATTACTTTGCCTCAAAACACCTAGAGTTTCTTTTTTTGAATACGAAAGCACCTAAAACCATTGCTGAATGGTAGTGTTTATTAGGCAACAATGAGATCATAAAAGAAGTTTTGTTTGGTTGATGCTCATAACATAGCACAGAACGTCAAAAATTGAAGACATCATTTTGTCTTGAGTCAATATAGGAAAATGGGAAGAAGCATGAAATAAATCTGAACAAAAACAAACACAGAAGACAAGATGTATATGATCAAATGTTCAAGAAATAAATAGGTTTTCCAATAATTTACCAGAACCGTTGAGAATTTTAATCATGTTTCCAGCAGCACCTCGCACAACTAAGCGAAAATCTCTCTTCAGGCCAACATGCTTGGCGTATTTCTGCATAGCATATTTATAAGCAGTTATTTTCACAACAAATTCTGGTTGATTGACACCATAGACGTGAAATCTAGAAGGGTTTTTTTACTGGGTTAATACAACTTTTAACAGATTATGCATATTAATGACTACATAAATGCTGGTAGTCTTCATCAATCTCAGATCTCAATTACAAGGCCAGACCTAGTTAGTCTCTAATAGAGTTGATCAAACAATAAAAATAGATGTGAAATCTGGAAGGTTTTTTTTTACTGGGTTTTTTTTGACAAAGGTAACAGTTTTGTGTATTAATATTTAGCACTAAAGGCTGGGATCCCAAATTTACATCATGGAGCTACATACAATTGTGTGTACTTAAAACAAAACTAAACTAGATCCTACTACATCTTACAAAGGACCTAGGATATCTCTAACCGCTATAGGGTCATCTACATACTCCGAACTACACCAATAGCAAAAAGTGATTATGCAGTTCATTTTAATCCTGTGTAAAGGACTACTACTACTCTCAAAGCATCTCATATTTCTCTCCTTCCATATGGTCCACCAAATCACTGCTGGGACAATCCTCCATCTGCTTTGGTCTGTACTGCCACTGCCTTTATTGTTCCAGTTTTCTATAGCCTGACTTGCCCTTTGTGGCATGGTCCAGTTTGTGCCCCTGAAGCCGGTAAATAAGTGCCACAGTTGTCTAACCACCTTGCAATGAAGAAACAGATGGTTGATTGTCTCTGCCTGTTGCTCACAAAAAAAACATCTAGGACACATATGTATTCCCCTCTTCATTAGATTCTCCTGTGTAGTACCGCCTCTTTAACTACCAACCAAGTAAAGACTGTCACCTTATATGGAATTTTGACTTTCCAGATAAGCTTCCAAGGCAAAAATCTGAGTTGAGTCCCCATTTGATTCAGGTTCTTGTAGGCAGAGCTATACAACTTTTAACAGATTATGCATATTAATGACTACATAAATACTGGTTGTCATCATCACTCTCAGATCTCAATTACAAGGCCAGACTAGTTATTCTCTAGTAGAGTTGATCAAATAATAAAAATGCCACACACGCTTTACCAGTATTGCATGGAAAGAAATACCTGTAGCAACGTAGACAATGACGTAAGAATTTTAAGAATATGCAAGATACAACAGAATGAGGACTCCAGTGGCTTTACTAAGTTCTTTGTTTCACTTTATATGCAATAATATAGGGACACAGGTCTAGGATGTTAATTTGACTAATATATTATATCAGTGACAGTACCTGGTAATGGAGTGCACATCAGTTTTTGGAAGGATAAATGGCTTAACAACACAGCACTCATGGATGTCTATCCTAGCATCTTCAACATTGCTCAAGACAAAGACTCCACAATTGCTCGGAATGGGAGTAACAACAACTGGGATATGCACTTAAGAAGGTATGTCCAAGACTGGGAAATGGATAGTTTTATGGATTTGTTTGCAAAAGTGAAGAGTTGCAACATAAATAAAGACCTTCAAGATACCATGTGTTGGGGGCAGTAAGGGTATATTCACAGTCAAGGACTGTTACAGGCAGATCTGCAAGCAAAATCAGGTGCTGGATTCTTGACCATGGAAATTGATTTGAAGGACCAAGCTACCAATTAAGGTCATATGCTTCAACTAGATTGCCTTATATGAAGTTTGTCTAACACTAGACAACCTTAACAGGAAAGCATTTCTGCTGGTTAACAGATATTACCGATGTAACAAGGATCTGGAATCTGTTAATCACTTGTTCTTGCACTGTCCAGTAGCTACTGGTGTTTGGAACATGTTTTGCACCCTTTCTGGCCTGTGTTGGGTTATGCCAAAAACATGAGACAGGCACATTTGTGTTGGAGTTTATGGAAAGTTGATAAGGCCATCAAGAAAATCTGGTTGATGATTCCTGATACTATCTTTTGGTGTTTGTGGACAGAAGGAACAAGAGATGTTTTGATGGCATCTCAACTCCAAATCACTCTCTTAAAGCTAAATGCATACTTAACCATTTTTGTTGGTCAAAGTTGACCCCGGCCCTTAGTGCTGGACATTTTCTAGACTTTGTTAGCACCCTAGTTCTAGATTAACACTTTGTATAGGAGCTGAACTGAGCTAAATACTCCTTTTTATCCCTCTGTTACTTGTAACTTTGCACCTCCTTGATGCATTTTAATGAAACATATTACTTCATAAAAAAAAGTGATAGTGGAAGAGATATATTAAAGTACTGGTTGAAAAGTCAGTTCAATAGAGAAAATATGACATCAAAGTTTAGACGTTCTACAGTTTAATGAATAGAAATTCTTGCAACTGTATCTTCATAATTCAACCTTTTCCAATACTTGAAAGTGTTGTATTGGATAGAGAACTCTAGTTAAGATATTACCTACTACGCCCTAAACAGACAAATTATTTAACTTAAATCATTTTTATTTTCAACGGACTAAGAGCTAATTTACCTCATTAACAGGAGCCTCATTATCTCGTATAACTGCATCATGACTGTCAATTTCCTCTCCAAACTGCGTCTTCAAGAGGTCTCCAGAATTGCCAACGACTGCACATCTTCTGAATTGTCGAGGGTGAAACGGGGGATTAGCTGGTAAAGTTAGATTGAGATGTTCTTCGCAAAGAGTCTGATTGTAACATTTGTCTGCTCCTCTGCAAACAGGAAAAGTAATGAAACAATGAAATAAAATATGAAGATCAAATCACATTAAATCTATCATTAATTGATTGAGAAGGTGAATGGAGGATGAAGCCAATAACTTACAGCTGTGCAATCCTTTTTGCTGCATAGTCAAACCATCCATCAGGCCGAGAATCCAAATATTCTCTTGTCAACACTGTCGTCATGTTACGATACTGCATTTCAGATAATCCCAATATATTTTAATGAACTAGTAGTAGAAGCCCCAAAACATGACTAATTAACATGAATAACAAGTATGAGGAACCTGCTCCCACAGAAGTATTGCTTCGCAAACGTCGTACTTGTACTCCAATGGTTCAAAGATCTTGAACTGCTCATTATACTGCAAGATAGAATGAATGGGGAAATGCATTTCAGTGTTGTTTTGTAGATAACTGACAAGGTAACCAACAGGTAGGAGAAGGATGAGAGACAAACCCAAGTGCTATTAGTTCCTTGGGGAAACTTGAGAATGACATTGCAATGATCAATTATATGAGCAGTCAATCCCAGCCCTCGGTTAGCCTGTAAGCAGAAATTCCACATCATATGTGGAGTATATATAGGAGGTATAATATGCTGAAAATGAATATCAGTTTTCAACAAAATATAGGAGATCCATGGAAATAATTAGAAGCAAACAATATCGAAATAATTACGACGCATTGCTGAAGGTTAGACTGGAAGTGGGACAAGATCGGAATATCCAAATTAACGGGAGTCCAACTACCTGGATGCATCAAATTCAAAACAGTAAATTAGCGAAGAGCATTTTCAAATAATTAGGGTTAAGGAAAAGAAGATATAGTACCAGTGAAGAAAGAGGACTGAATGGCGATAAGGATAATGGAGAAGACAGCAGCAACAGAGAGAAGACGAACAAGAGCTGGTTTCCTGCTCAACCTCGGTCGTGTCATTTGGGATCACACTTGTTTTCCCTTTCTTTTGCTTCATTTATTATTTATGATTTATGATGATAAGTATGTATGTATAATATAATTTGAATAACAATCAGATTAATTTTGGACTTTTGCTGCCTTTTTGGTTTTAGTAATCATATTTAATTAATTAATTAATTAATTGCAAAGGTGACGGAGAGATTCTACATACATGGCCATTTATATGAGGGAGGGACTCATGAGGCACGTGTTATACTCATACAATCCCACATATTTCATTCTTTCAGAAATAACCTTTCAAATTTAGCGTCTTGGTTTCTAATAAAATATTAAGTTTATCTCCCTTTAATTAAAGAGATAAATTGTTTCATATTACTGTAAAATGAATTATAACAAAGAAATCAAAATTAAAATTTGTAAGCATAATGTTGATTAACCGATGAAACTTGAAGAGACATCTCTAAAATTATCCCTTGTTTTTATGTTACATCTTTTTCCAATTTCACAGACAAGTATTTGGTTGAAACCGGAAAAAAGGAATAGTTGAAGTTGAAATCAATTAAAAAAGTGTATTTGAACGTCGTTTTAGTTTTACCATATATGCAAGGATGGGAGGAAAGAGAGTAAAAACTAAAAAAGGAAGATGTAGGACGCGAAAACAGTTTATCCTACAACAACTTCACAACACGCTACCAAAACACCATGCTCAATAGGTGAGTAACAACTAACAAATCTCAGTTCCTAATAAAAGGCAAAACATCTCTTAAATATACAGACAGATTTCCTTATCACATCCCTTCAAAATTCAGTAACGTCTACCACCAGAAGTTGACATTAGGATCCGATTTGGCTTCTTCCCCCTCTTCCCTGCATCATTTGTCTTAGAAGCATTGGGACCTTCAACAGCTTTTGCTTTGGAGGTTACATTTGCAAAGGACAGGATTCCAGGACGACTCGTTCCTGAGAGAAATGAAGTACACTGGTTATGATAAAGCAAAACGAAACAACAACACGTTTACGGCAAACTGTGATGAAAACATGACAAACAATTATTCGGATCATAGCAGATACTCAATGTCAATAGCCAAGTAGAAGATTTAAAAAGATACCAGCTGCAACAGAAGAATCACGTGCAGACTCATCCATTTTCAGCGCTGGAGGATCACATCCAGCAGCAAAACCAAGCCTTGCAACATTGGAGAACAGTTGCCTGCCTCCAGGCACAGGGGAGCTTGATGATGTTACAGTTACACTCGTACTTCCCAAAGCTTATCACAAATACAAACACAACAACAATCATTTCAACTAATGAGAAGATGGTTAGTACCTACGTAAAGGCGTAAAGCAATATCATAAAAACTTCAAAAATAAAGATCAAATTGCAAGGCTTTTGCAGTCATGAAGAAGTACTATTTAATGTCAAAACTGCAAAATAGTAAAAGTCAAACTTCTGAAAGATCACCACTATCAAGCTTCAATTTAGCTTACTAAAGTAACCATTTTCTATAATAATTTGAGTCACAGGATTACTACCATGAAATGTGATTGTATATGTTGAAACATAATTAAGCAAATAACAATGTGCTCCCTCAAACCGCTTAAACTTTTGGATGTGATGATCATAGACTTAACATGGTACCAAATTAAGTTGCTCGGCAGTGGCTTAGCCAGGAATCCACAAAGGGTGTCCAAAAATAGCACAACAAAAGCTCTTTCCAAAAAGTAGAACTAGTGAGATTTGAACACACAAGCACGTCCTCATTCCAAGGAGGTGAAACCACTGGGCTATAACAGTTTGTTCTGTTGAGGGTGTCCAAAATATGTTATTTAATCATTTTGTATATCATTTTATTTGTATATACAGTATTTTTTTCTTGGACACCCTGACCACCTGTTGCTCGGACTCGGGTGCGAGTGTACGATACAGGTGCAGATCTAGAGTTCGGGATCCTTCATACAGATCCAAGTATGAATACGGGTGCAGAGATTCAACTAAAACTAATTTAAATATCTAAAAGTAGAGTTATGAAAATCTGCCTAAATTATGGACAAGTTGGAAAGAAGGAATGCACAGTTTCTTTAGAGCAAAGTTTGAATCTTTAATTATTATTAAGTACAAATGCATCTTCTTACTGTTTTATCGGTGTAACATGGCTATTGCAAATGATACAAGAGTTCTTGAGTTCATTGCACCTACTAGTGTTTGACCTGTAGACATCTTTAAAGCACATTCTGATTGCTGACTTTTTAATACAAATACCTTCCAATGACAAAAGAAACATCTGCCTAAATTATGATTTCACCCTACCTATTGTTTTGATTTCAGAATCATTATATCTGTCTCGAATTTCTATATCGATTTCGGTCAAAGTACTCAAAACCGATAGACCATATCCGGTATGGATCCCACACCCACGTCGTGTCGACAAGAGTGCGGCACCAAAGGTGAAGAGTTCGCACACTCAGATATCAGTGATGACAATGGTAGCAGAACAGGCAGAGATCCTGATTCCAAGTCTCATTGCAACCCATTTATCAAAAGTGAATTCCACATGATCGCCATGAATTGAATCAGGCTCACACATGAGGGGACGTATTGAAGAGACAATATATATATATATATATATATACACACACATATTTATTATAAAGCTAGGCAAAAGAAGAGTGATGCGGAACCCCTCTTTGGCCAAGAAATACAGTCATCTTTTTTGGCCTTTTTCCTATTTTTCCATTTCTGTCCTATATTAAAAAAAAGAGTCACTAACTCTAAAAATCTGAATTATCACTACCCAACATTTCATACTCCATGTTTCTTTTCAGTCAACTCACATTATCTTAGAGGCCACAAATTTTTTTTATTCAAGAAACATTAATGCAGCCCTATGCCTTCTCTAAAGAAGCCCAACTAGCATATTTTGACAAAAATAGTATGTTGGACAGAAATAAAATTGATTCTCTTAATGCTCTGTTAATGAAATTACTACACAATTAAGCTTTAGAAATGAATAGTCAATAAGCTAACTAGAAGATATGACATCCAGCCTTTGGAGCAATGATCGGACTTATAATTGTGATGCTTACATATAAGAGGCGGAGGAATGGGAAAAGAAGCAACAAATGAGAAGTTGAGAAAAGATGTAACAATAGTAAATTTCAAGTAGCAAAAATGAAGAAAAGAGTCCAGCAGCAACTATAAATACAAAAATATTTGAAACACTTTTTTTTTTATTTCAGAATTGTTGAAAGAGGATTTTAAGACCATAACTGACATGGAAGAAAAATTTAACTGAGGAGATAGAGACTCTAAGAATTAAGGATTGGAATTTTTTTTATTTATGACAAGAGAAACCCGCAGCCGCTACCCTTTGGATGCGCACAGGATAAAACCCCCGCTCCTATGCAATAGCTCGCAAACCACATAGGAGAGGTAACCCGCACTAGGCAAGCCTGGTGCAACGAGCTCGACCCAGAAGGCAAACCCCTTGCTTTCGTTGGCAAGGGGTTTCAAACTTGAGACCTCCAACATGGAAGTCCCAAGCTCAAACCACTGGGCCACCGCAAAGGGTTAAGGATTGGAATTATCAACATGAGATTATAGCTTCAGTTCTCTGTGTATACGTTGGGTGTTTTAGGTTTATATGACGATATTGAGATTTAGTTAATTAACTTTTTCAATATGATGATTTAATGATGTTCAGATTTATTTGCTTAGCAAGTGTTTTCTGTTCTTAGTATTTATTGATATTTTTCACTCTTGTACGTTTTTTAGTAGGCTTATTGACATTGCTTAGTAATTTGATATCATTTGATGTTTGTAAGGTGATAACTTAGAAAATAATTTGCTTTACACCCATGTAACGCAATAATAGTTAATTAGCGCAATACCAATGACCATTAACATAATAGTAGTTTCTTTCATAACTGATCAAATCCATGTCTCTTAGTAATGTCTTACCTTATTCAGAGGCCGTCAAAAAATATATAGAGATAATGAACAATAAAAAAGTTTTTTTATGGGAGAGAAGAGTTGAAGGGAAGTCAATGGAAGAATGAATGATGTCGATCTAAAAAGGTAAAGGAAGGAGAGACTTAGAAGGACTTCATTCACTATTTAATGAAGCTTTTGATATGAGGATCTCTTGAAAAATATTTGTGATATAAGCAGAGTACAAGAAATATACTAGAACAGATGTTCATGTCGAAAATAATTCAATTCATTCATTTCAGAAGAAAAAGATTATATGATAATTCTAATCCGTGTGACGTGCGAAAAAATTCACCAGTTAAATGAATAGAAATGTTTCCTCTCTCTAACAGTTTAAGTTTTTAGATGAGATGATCACACACATCAATAGTATACACAAGATAAGCATTGTAAACTCTCTTAATGAAGATTATGTACTTAAAGGAATATAGTTGTCTTATAACCAACCAAGTAATGACAGAAGCATGAAGGAAGCAGAAACACACAATCACCTATTTCTACAATGTCAAATAGCAGCAGACTTATAGAGTATGTTTTAAACTCTTTTTGGTCTCAAATGAGTCATGCCTCATAATATCAGGGATGTTTTGATAAGCTGGAGTTGCTGGAAAGTTGATAGCACCATCAAGAGAATCTGGAAGATGATACCTGCAGCTATTTTTTGGAGTATCTGGAACAAAAGGAATAGAAGATGCTTTCATGGAATATCAACTACCTACCAATCTTTAAAAGTTAATTGCCTCATGTTTTTGTATAGTTGGGTTTATTTATCCCCTCTAGATTCCACTGATTCATTTTTTAACTTTGTCAGCTCCCTGACACTTAACTAACAATGTAAAGGAGAGCTGACCTTTTGCTATTTTTCTTTGTAACTATTATGCATCTACTTGATGCTTGCAATAGAACTAATTACTTCATATTAAAGAAGTAATGGCATGCCTCATCTTCCACTAATAAAAGATGGGGGGTGGGTGGGGTGGGGTGGGGTGGGGATTTACTCAGGGATGGTTAAAATGCCAAACCACATAAGATGAGAGCATAAAATTTGTTATATAAAATAGCAATATTTGACGTACCTTCGAAGTCATCGCTAGTGAAAGTAGGTTGTTCTATGAAAGAAGGTTCTGAAAAGCTAAAAGGCAAAGGCTCTAAGTTCATGCCAATGGCTTCAGCTTTAACTTGTTCACGCCGTTCCTGAAAAAGAAAAATATCAACTTTGAAAATCTCCTCAATAAAAGGAATCATCCAAACCAAGTTCCTTTTTAAATTGTGTGCACTGTCAACTTCGTATATCATCAGAATGAGAGGCTAAAGTGTACCAGAAGGACCAAGCTATGAGGAGCTTCTTAGAAACGCTTTTGGACCTTCAGCTAATGGATTTGCCTTGCGAGGGGCATAATACACTTTGTCAAGAGGGGATGACACTCTACAAGCCTCAAGAATTGATAGGTTCCTTAAATTTCATACTGGAATGAAAGCTATCAAGCAGTTGACACTGCCAGGCGTCATTTCAATTTTCAGACCACAAAGCTCTTCTGCTACAAGGTGAAGACTGGGACTCAACACCATCTTACTTCAAGTTTGAAAATACGTGGCTTCAACAAGTGGGGTTCACTGATATGGTGAAGAGTGGTGGCAGAATTACACAACGGGGTGGCAGTCCAGACTTTGTACTTAGTTAGAACATAGAAGTTAAGGAACTTGAAAAAAGGACAACTACAAAAACAAGTAGAAGCAGGGCTCTAGATGAACTTTCAGCTTTAGAACAGGCAAGAGAAAACAGAATTCCAACTAACTCAGTGGAGACAAAAAGAATTAGGTGATTCTTCCCATCCCTAGCCTTGGTGGACAAAGTTACCTAGTACTTGTTGCTGGCGGGAGGTGGCAGGTATCCCGTGGAATTAGTCGAGGTGCGCGAAAGCTGGCCCGGACACCACAGTCATCCAAAAAAAAAAAAAAAAACAGAATTCCAACTCAAGGTTCTTGAATCTGAAAATAGAGTTGGAGAGATTGCTATAGCTGAAGAAACCTCATGGTGACAAAATCAAGATGTTTATGGCTAAGAGGAGGGGACATGAATACAAGATACTTCCGAACACTAGCCAACTCACATAGGAGATTCTATTCAATTGGCAAGCTCAAAATAGAAAGTGAAACTTCTACATGTATGCTCAAACATCTATTAGGTAATTAAGTTAACCACAGTAAATATGTATCTATGTTAATAATACACATCAACCTCAATTGGAACAAGCCTGAGATTTTAAAGCTTACTAAGGCTAATGCGTATAATTAAAGAAGGTGACATATTTAAGTGCTTAACTTATTTACGTACATTTGAGAGCACGCGGAAAAAAGAAATCAAAGATTTGAACTTACGTGTTCAGGTGATTAATTGGAACAAGCCGTAGTTCAAGTGTCTAAATGAAATTTAGTGGTAAGTTCAAGGAATTGTTTGTGTATTAAGCCAAAAATGAAAGTAGAGTCCTACACATTTTCTCTCTAGAAAGTTCCTTCATCCTGCACTTGAATCTTTAAGCAATTTCTGCTGTTCACACTGGGGGCTTTTCCAAACATCATAAACCCATGATGCTAAATCATTGAATTGCACAAGAAAAGAAAAATCAGCTGTAATTCTGATTAAAGTGTGGGTTACAAACCTTCCTAGCTAGCCACTTCCTTTGTTTTTCCCTACTTCTGATTTCCTCCATAAACGGAGAAAGTGCATCCATGGGCATTATCTTGCTGAGATCAATTTCACAAAGCTGGAAATTACAAGTGAAAATAATTAGAGTGATCAAACCATTGATGAAGTGAAGTCAACACACTTCCAGAAATAAGCATCATGGCAAGTACCTGAAATGTTGTTGTCAAAGAAAAATGACTTAGGAAGCGGTAGCGCCTTCTCATGGCCTCCGACTGCGTCACGGACTCCATCTGTAAAATCTTTCCACTGATTCTGTAGCCAAGATTTTCTCTAATAAGTTGTTGCGGAATAACAAAAGGCATATGGTCAAATCACATTCACATCGGCAGGTATAATGTTATCTTTTGCAATCAGTTCCGCTACAGCACTCGCTGCTCTAGCTAATTGTCCACTTTCAGGTAAGCATGGTATTTACCACCATTTAGCCTCTGTCCCTCCCCACATAGACCAATTCCCTCTCTCAGCACATGGCACAGTTCACAGTTCACCACCTCCCCCCCTCAAAGTAAAAAAAAACAAATAGAAAACTGTCACAGCAAGCGGCAACTTTGTGCCTTTTCTAAACACCCACCTATCCAACCTTGCCCTTATGTCTTTTTTTTTTTTTAATAAAGTATATCATTAATAGGCATCAAGTGGATGCAAGTATTAGTAAAAGTAATGTTAGCTTCAATGCAACATATTGACTAAGCTAGGGAAAGGGAGCTAACAAAATCCAAAAGGTTAACTGGACTCCATCCTTCCCCTTTGTCATAGCAAACCCACCCCTCCCTATGGCCTTTGAAAGCCAAAGGAAATCACCATCACCAACCCCTTCTGGTCTATTTACCACCAGCACCTACAGGTCCTCTAGAATATGTCCAAATCATATGGCTCTCCCCTACCCAAATACAGTTTGAATCCCACCCAGTTCAAGAACCAAAAATGAAGCTAGCTAACCTTCTGTTGAATAGGCCAGAGAAGGTAAAGGGGGTTGAAATGAGATTCAAGCTGGAAATTTAAAGGGTGAGGAACTCTACCCTTTCATGTCATGTGTAAGCCCTTTTTTTCCTTTTAATGTACCTTAGATAAGATTTACTAATACACACCACTTCATATTTTGGAAAAAGGGGACTTAAGAAAATGCATATATATAACAAGGAAACCCTTTTCAAGGCTGGAGGAACATTAACATAGACCTCACTGTTCTTACCTCCAAAAAGCACATACGGTAACATTCACCTTTCCCCAAATGTTTGACCTAACTTGCACTGGCTTCACCAGTTAATGATTTGGTCTTTAGATGAACCTAAAAATTTGACTAAGGGTGAAATTGGACAAGCCAAGATATGGTGAATATTATGGATGAAGTTGGAGCAAAATAATTAACCAGTAAGCGAAAGGATAACCGACCCAAGAAAGAGGGAAAAGAAAAGGGAAGACCCATTCAACAGACTGTTGACACTGCCAGGACGGCCACTCTGTTCACACCTGCTTTTTGAAATGTTTTTTAAAAAAATTATATATTTTTATCTCAAAAAAGAACATTCCTCCAGTGCTGCGGAAATTCTCCCCTCAGTGCCCCTTATAGTTCATACTCTAGCACCCTCTGAGGCCCCCTGCCCACCCTAGCCCTGTGTAAACTCCTCTACACACTAAGCCTAGCATATACCCTACTCCTTTCCCAGTCACTATTCACTATCTCTGTCCCTCTCCGGAACTTGTTGTCACCATTTTTCTCCCTGTGATTCAGATACATCATCCTCCCTTTCTTTGCTTACCGAAATCGTCAAAACCTCTCCCTTCACACAGCAACTCATTCAGAATCCCTTTCTGAACTAGCTTATCTCTGATGAAAAGTGAGAGTCGAATTGGGATTTGATCTGTTTGTTGGTTTGCCAGCTATCTATCAAAAGAAGTTTTTTTTCAAATTATACCTCCAAACTTTGTCCAGTGAGGTCACATGTGCTCAAAATAAAGCTATATTTTTGTAGCTAATCTCACCAAGGGTCATCTGAAACAGAAGACGTCTATCAAGGACAGAATAGAACCACAGAAGAATAGGGGCAGAATTGCAACTTCTATCAAACAACTGGGAACAAAAGGAATAACTTAATCCACACACAGTACATTATTTCAATCTAATAGTTGTCGCCTTACAAATGCAGGCAAGTTTAGAACAAGCTAAATGTAACAAAATTGAGTTCAATGGGTCATCAGCTTTGCAGTTTCTCTGAAACCAACAAACAGAGACCCCTTTGCCACCTTTCACTGGAAAAAATATAGCATAACTTACTGTAAGAATGTAATTATCTTCAAACCTGTTAGGAAGACTACCATAGCCACCGTAGTAATGCAGAAGGCACTTCATGTTCAGTGGATGGAGGATAAGGTGCTGACCATCAACTGCCTGAAAAAAACAGGCACTATAAAACATGTATAAAGCTGTGCATTACATATCTCACAGAATAAAGTGAAGGATAATAACTAAACGCGCGGAGAGGCAACATGATAAACAGTTGTAAGACAGTTCCCAACATGTGATATTGTTGACGAGAGATTGTGGCATTAAAGCTTAGTTCGACTTGACAAAGGAAATTGAGGCTGCAAAGCTGTCAAATGTTATGCTTAGTTTGACACGAACTCTGTTATGCTAGGATGCATTAAGGAGTTGTCCCCGAGCTGAAGGGAAGAAGTAAGCAAAATCAGAACAAAGCATAAAAAATGACCCCCACGCAATCAAGTGGACCATTAAATGAGCGCCCTCCTAAGAAAATGCTTAGTGGGCAGTTTCCCCTAGTGCGACGAAATCCCCTCAAGAAACGATGTACGGAAATGGACTCACCAGTCTTGGGTCGGAATCCATAACATCCAAGTTTTTGACATGAACGGGATTCAATTCCTGTTTGAGTTCCAAAGTGTGAAGGATGCGGAGCATGTCATGAAAGGTTCTTGGGAGAAAGCAGGGAAGCAAACTCAAGCTTGATTGGTGGACACCCATAGCTGGGGCGTGCCCTATCAATACCAGTTTTAACTGGTATTGGATAAGGGTTTTAGGTCTGCCACTCCAACTTTGGTTAGCAGGGGTTATGAAGGAAATTGGGAAGAAGTGTAGGGGATGGTTGAAGACGGAAGAGGAGACAGAGCTCAAAAATCATTTGAGATGGGCTCGAATTAAAGTAAAAGGACCGCAAAAAATAATTTTGACTTCGGTTGTAGTTGAGGATGGGGAATGGAGGTTCACTTGACCGATATGGGTAGAGGCACCAGCAAGATTTGAAAAGTTGAAAAAAAGTAGGGTTGTTGAACAACCAAGAGGGGACAAAAGTTCTCATGAAAATGGGATGACAGCTTGTGTCAGATGTCTGTGGAGAAAGGAATTGCAGAGGAAGGGGAAAGGGATAGCAATGCAAGATCTGTTGGGTAATGGAGAAGACTGGGGGCTTTACACAAAGAATAAAAACAATGGACAAGTGGTTGGCTGCAGTAAAAGAGCAGGGCCACTGGGCCACTTTTATTCCAGACCATATGTTGGGCCATCTCTTATTTAAAATGAAAATGGGCCTCCTTTATTGAATGAAAGTGGCCCTTCTTTTCTTTCAACTGAGAAAGGGGAGAACAAATTAAAGACAAACAACTCATATAAGGAAAAGCTTCCAGCTGAGCCTTTCACGGAAAACATAAACACCCTTATAGGCTTTGTAGAGGAGTTGAGAACTGTGACAAGTTTCGACTATAAGATGAAGCAAGGGAGATGACTGCAAGAGAGGGGGTCGAGGAGGACCACATATAGAGGGTCGACTCAAACCACGAAACAGATGCAATCACAACTCCAATAATGGTGAGATCAGAAACTGAACTGATTGTTGAAACTGGTAGAATGGAAAAAGTCTTCCCATATTTTCCGGTTAATTCCGAGGCTCTTTCCGGTGATAATCATGGTCGGAAACATCTATTTCACTGCTGGGGAAATTTTTTTTGAGGTAGTAGACATTAGCGACGACCATTCACGATGGTTTCTGTGGATCGAGCGGAGCAGAAGATTCACAAGCAGAATTAAAATAGATGTAAATAACTTAATATGGGTCTCTGAAGCGATGAAACAAGCATCAAGGGGAACAGGGGGTCTCTGTAGGAGATGGGGGAGGAAAGTAGAGGCATACATCTACAGAGTCGTACAGAATTTCAACATGTATGGTCGTTTTGTCAGGATTGAAGCAGTGCTTGGTGACCGGAAATCTTCAGTGATTATCCCGGAAATAATCTGCAATGGTGGATGGGCTGACATAGCAGAAAAAATTCTAGGTCATCTGCGTAGCACTTCAAAGCCTCCTAGGATTCCACTGGCAAGAACATTCAGGGAGGCGGCTTCTCCTTCGGATTGGCCAGTTCATACCAAAAACGCAGCCACTGAAGTTCAAAACTCCATCAAAATCAGTCACGCAGCAGAACTGGATAGTTCCAAATTCCTCTCACAATGCTTAATTGGAATATTCAACGATCCTTTCCACTCAAGTCCCAACACCGAATCATCCAGAAGTGGTTCTTAAACAGGTGGAAAATCACGGCGGGTCTGAAAATCACTCCTCTCTCACACAATCAGTTTCTATTCGAAATGCCTTCACGACAGGAGGCAGCGCGGATTATGGCAGGAGAATGGTTTTGGAATGGTAGAAAATTGACTCTCAAGTGGTGGTCGCCGGAGGCCGGAACTGAAATTGATGCACCGATCTCAGAATTTCAATGGGTTAAGGCCTTAGGCATTCCGTTACATGCTTGGTCAGAAAGCACTTTCAAGGTTATTGGTAATATGTGTGGGGGTTTTGTGGATACAGATGAAGATACAAAAAGGAGGAATCATCTATATTGGGCTCGGATCTGTGTCAAGAAGTTGGGGACAGTCCTTCCAAACAAGATTAAACTGGAAGTAGGAGATCGAAACTTTGAAGTCACGATTTTAATTGACACCCATGCAAAATTTTGGGTGGCCGGAAATAGCAAGAGCAGTGCCGGAGATAGCAACGCGACGAAAGATGGCAAAAGGGAAGCATCGAGTCTCACACCGCCAAAGTTTACTGACAGGCAGGTGGGTCAGCACGTGATTTTCCCAGTAAATTCAAAATTCTGGGATGGAGTGGGACCCTCAACATATAAAGGTAAAATTGCAAAGGCCAACAATGTTAATGGGCCGCTGGATTATCATAAACATGGGCCAAAAAGAAGAAAACATACTAAAACATACTGGAAAGCAAAAGGGCCGACCCAAAATAAATATGTTGGCACTGCATCTAGTAGCCTCATCGTGTCTAACACTTTTGACCCTTTAGCAAATGCCACAGAAATTTCAAGTCTCAACCAGGAGACTGAAATTAGCGAAGCATTGGGAGGGTACACGTCAGAACAACTCGATGCAAATGATGAGAGTGAAAAGATCCGAATCCCTAGGGCNAATTAGCGAAGCATTGGGAGGGTACACGTCAGAACAACTCGATGCAGATGATGAGAGTGAAAAGATCCGAATCCCTAAGGCACCACGAATTTCTCCTCAGAATAATCAATTAATCTTGGCAAGCGCATCAGATTCACACTACTCTTCCCAGAATTTCTGTGACTCTTCATCTCTATCATGTAGCGATGAAGGCAATCTCACCCCTACAGTCATTGAAACTTCCAAATGGACCAAGCTTGTGATGGTGAAAGCTTGCAAGGCCTTCGGGGTAAATGTTGTTGGATTTGAACACGAACTCCTAGATATGGTGCTTAGAATGGAACAACGGAGACAACTGCAATTACAACAAAAAAAGGCAATTCAGGGGCAGGACAACCCAAAAAGGAAGAAGAAGGGAGAGAATGAACTAAAGATGCTTCTTTGTGACCTGATACAACATAATGGCGACAAGAGGGTTAGGGGTTGGAAATACAAAGCCTTCTCTGGATGAAAGTAAAAATTTTGAGTTGGAATGATGAACTAAAGATGCTTCTTTGTGACCTGATACAACATAATGGCGACAAGAGGGTGTGGAATCCTGATGTAATATGTTTGCAGGAAACCAAACTAGAGGAATGGTCGAGCTTGATCACTGGGCAATTATGGGGAAACAGATGGGCCAGCTGGGCAGAATTAAAAGCAAATGGTACAAGGGGAGGCATCATCATTCTATGGGACAAGAGGAACTGGGTAAATGTTAGCACACATCAGGGGATCTATACAGTTTCATGTATGATGGAAAGTGTGCAGGAAAATTTCCGATGGTGTTTCACTGGAGTTTATGGGCCTCATACAAACATTGAAAGAGAAGATCTTTGGTATGAGCTTGCAGCAATAAGAGGACTGTGGGATGACAGTTGGGTCATAGGAGGCGACTTCAATGTGTGTCGTTTTGAAAGTGAGAGATACAATTGCATAAGAAGGTCCAAGGCTATGAGTAGCTTCAATGACACCATCTCGGACCTTGGCCTCATGGATTTGTCTTTGCAGGGGGCATTCTATACCTGGACTAGAGGAGACGATCCAATTCAAGCATCAAGAATTGATCGGTTCCTGATATCCCCAGAATGGAATGACTGTTTTAACGCAATCAATCAATTAGCACTCCCTAGTGTTGTCTCCGATCACAGGCCTATACTCTTGAAATGTGGGGATTGGGAGTCTAATCCATCTTACTTCAAGTTCGAAAATATGTGGCTAGAGGAAGAAGGCTTCTTGGAGAAGGTCAAAATATGGTGGCAAAGTTACTCTGTTAATGGGACACCAGATTTTATTTTATACCAGAAGCTCAGATACTTGAAGAAAGATATCTCAAATTGGAATAGAGAGGTCTTTGGCAAAATTGACACTAATAGAAACAGGGCACTGGAAGAATTAGCTGCTATTGAACATGCTTCAGAGAATAGAGCACAAACTCCAGAAGAGAAATCCAAAGTTCTATGTCTCAAGTTGGAATTGCAAAAGCTAGCAAAAATTGAAGAGGTATCTTGGAGGCAAAAATCAAGATGCTTGTGGCTTAAAGAGGGGGACAGGAACACAAAATATTTTCAGAAAGTTGCCAATGGTCGTAGGAGGAACAATACCATCGATAAACTCAAAATAGGTGAAGTCATTGTGGACGATAAAGTTGTAATCAAGGAAGAAATTTTGAGTTTTTACCAGCAACTATACACTGAAAATGAACCCTGGAGGCCCACTGTTAGCTTTGAAAATATGGCATCCATTTCCGTGGATGAAAGAGATTGGCTGGAAAGAAATTTTGAAGAGGAGGAAATTCATGCTACCATCAAGGCTTGTGCACCTGACAAGGCTCCAGGTCCTGACGGATTCACAATGGCCTTTTTTCAGAAGGCATGGGAGGTCATTAAATATGAAGTAATCGGGGCCCTAAACCACTTTCACCATAACTGTCATATGGTCAAGTCCTATAATGCTTCCTTTATTGCCCTCATTCCTAAAAAGAAAGGGTCAATAGAATTAAAAGATTACAAACCCATCAGTCTTATTGGGAGTGTGTACAAGTTAACAGCAAAGATTCTTGCGAAGAGACTTAAATCTGTAATTGGGAAGTTGGTATCAGGCTACCAAAATGCATTTGTTAAGGGTAGACAAATCTCAGACGCTGTATTGATAGCAAATGAGGTGCTGGATTGGAAGCAGAAATCAGGAGACGCAGGGTTGTTGTTTAAACTTGACATAGAGAAAGCTTTTGACAAGCTTAATTGGGCCTATCTGTTCACAATTTTGAGAAGGATGGGATTCGGAAATAGGTGGATCAAATACAGTTTGACAACGGTAAAATACTCTGTGCTCATTAACAGAGGGCCTGTAGGTTTTTTCTCTCCTCAAAAAGGGCTAAGGCAGGGAGACCCCCTCTCTCCCTTTCTTTTCATCCTTGCTATGGAAGGCCTTAGTAAGATGTTCCAAAAAGCATGTCAACTACAATGGATTGAAGGTTTCAAAGTAGGCAGTCCCACGGGAAACAATGTCACAGTTTCACATCTGCTTTATGCGGATGATACTCTGCTATTTTGTGGGGCAGATAGATCACAAGTTATTAAGCTAAACTTGATTTTACACATCTTTGAAGCTGTCTCTGGACTACACACAAATATGTCAAAAAGCACGATCTATCCAGTAAACTCAGTGCAGAATCTGGTAGAGCTAGCTGGTATCATGTGCTGCAACATAGGGTCCTTTCCAACAACTTATCTTGGGCTGCCTTTAGGTGCAAATTTCAAGGCTAACGAGATATGGTCGGGAATAATTGAGAAGTTTGAAAAAAGACTAGCAACATGGGAAATGCAGTATCTTTCTTTTGGAGGAAGAGTTACATTGATTAATAGTGTAATGGACAGCATCCCTACATATCATATGTCCCTCTTTCCTATTCCCGCAAAAGTTCTCGAAAAGCTCGATAGAATGAGAAGGAATTTTTTATGGGAAGGCAACAACAAGGATCATAAGTTTCACTTGGTTAAATGGGCAAAAGTGACACAACCTAAATTTCAAGGGGGTTTGGGTATCAAAGATCTTGCAGCTCACAATAAAAGCATGATGATGAAATGGTTATGGAGGTACGGAACTGAAGACATTGGATTGTGGAAAGAGGTGATCAAAGCTAAACATGGTGAGCTTACTCACTGGTCCACAAATGTCTCAGCAGATGCATATGGAGTTGGTCTATGGAAAAGCATCAGTAAACTTTGGCCAGATTTTGCTGGGAACGTCACATTTAGAGTTGGCAATGGATCTCACATCAAATTTTGGAAGGATATATGGTTGGGAGACACAACTTTGGGTGAGGAATTTCCAAGTTTGCACCTCATTGCAGCGGAACCAAATTCTACCATAGCATCCAACAGATCAAACGACATTTGGGACCTAAGGTTCAGGAGAAACCTAAATGACTGGGAACTTAATGACATATTTGCCCTCTTTGCCAAATTGCAGCCTTGCTCCTTTTCACCCCAAGAGCCTGATAGATTGAAATGGGGTAACTCAAGAAAAGGTCACTACACAGTCAAGGAAGGGTATCACAGCTTATGCTCAAGGAACTCAATGATTGACAAATGGCCATGGAAGCATATATGGAAGACAAAACTACCTACTAAAGTGATTTGTTTCTGTTGGACTGCACTGCATAACTCATGCCTCACACAGGATAATCTCTCCAAAAGGAAACTCCAGCTTGCTAACCGATGCTATTTCTGCCACAAGCACACAGAAACTGTCAACCACTTGCTACTGCACTGCCCAGCTGCCTCAGACCTCTGGAATATGTTTTGTTGCTTTTTTGGTCTTTCCTGGGTCATGCCTTTCTCTGTTAGGGATGCTCTTGAAAGTTGGAGTTCACGGGATGTTGAGAAAGCCATCAAGAGTATGTCGATGATGATCCCTGGTGTTATCTTTTGGTGTTTATGGACAGAGAGGAACAAAAGATGTTTTGTTGCTTTTTTAAAAAAAAAAAAAGAAATCTTTTACTAGACATCTGCCTCGCAAAAGATTTCTTTTTTTTTTCTTTTTTTTTTAAAAAAATTTCAAAAAAAAGAAATCTTTTGCGAGGCAGATGTCTAGTTAGCCTTTTTAGTTGGTCCAAACTAACCCCTGTTAATAATTTAGAACTCTTCTTGGATTTTGTTAGCTCTATAGCTTAGAAAGAGGCTACAAATCCTTTTTTTTGTGTGCTTAACTGATCTATCCTTGTAAAGCTTGCGTCTTCTTGATGCCTTGAAATGAATCTACTTACTTCATCAAAAAAAAAAATACAGGGGAAGGTACACAAATCAGCTGATTCAAGTGAGTGCATTAACGGGTTGAAGTCTGATGCAAGATCTTGGGTGAACATAATTAAACTGAGCAAGGAGTTTCGAGCCATATGTTGTCATTCTATGTCTGTTTTGAGCAACGGTGTTGCAAGTGCGAGTCTTATTTCTGACCTAACATGTGCCTAACATATTTATGCTGGAGATGTCGATTGTCTCTGATAAGATTTTCTGAAGATTGGCATTTCTCTCAAGGCAAGAATATANCAATTGGATTTATAGTAACTATCGAACTTCTAGCCATACTATGAAAATGCCCTGGCCTGACAAAAACATTCTTCTCAAACCAGTTCATAGCAATAAGATTTTCTTTTGTTTTCACTTATTAGGAAAACATTTCACTGTTGCCTGGCTTCTTGTTTGGTCATTTGATGCTGGATTTAGTATTCATTTCGCATTTTCATGTGCGCTAAAATTTTCCTTTTCGTGATACACTTTCAGGGATACTGCAGGTCAAGAGAGATTTAGGAGTCTCATTCCCAGCTACATTAGGGACTCCTCTGTTGCTGTCATTGTGTATGATGTTGCAAGTATGTCACATTTCAATTTTGTGCAGTTTTTTCTGTTCATACTTGATTTCCCGTTTATCCTTGCTTGTGGCTATAGTTGCTTGGAAATGAATTACTTGGATGAGATATCCCTTGCTGAAGTGACACACTGTTTTTTTTCTTGATGGTTCCAGGCAGGCAGTCCTTTTTAAACACTTCAAAGTGGATTGAGGAGGTTCGAACTGAGAGGGGCAGTGATGTTATTATTGTCCTTGTTGGTAACAAAACTGATCTTGTTGAGAAAAGGTAGCTGTAACTTGTTCATTCTCGTTTTCCTTTTCCTTTTTGGAGGGCGTGAGGGTGAGAGAGGCTTTCTTTTTTGATGTTTTAGGCTTTAGCAACTTTTCGGCTAAATACCAGAACATTTACTCCTGAAGGGGCTAAAAACACAACAAATATTAGAGCAATGTCATCAAAAGCAAATCATGAAAAAAGTTATATCTGTTGGAGCTTTAAGTGCAAAGTGCAAATAAAGCGAGGCTTTAACGAAGAAGGATGCAAATGAAGAAAAAACTATAAATACATATCTTATTTAGGATAATACCTGTAGGCACAAAATGCTGATATATAGCCAGAAATTTCAGGAAGAGTGTCCAGGATTTTTTTGGACAAATGAGTGTACAAAAATTTTTAAAATGTGAAAAAAAGAATTGTTGCTATCAAAATTTGAACACACGAACACTTTAAGTTCGCGTGTCTTGGCTCTTTCAAGGCGGCTGAAACCACTGGGCTACAACATGTTGTTGTGTTAGGAGTGTCCAGAATACGTTATTTAACTACTTCGTTTATAATTTTACTTGTATATATGGTATAATTTTCCGACGTAGAATTGGACACCCTGACAAGAGTGTAGCTCACCCTTGTGATAGATGACAAAGTAATAAAAATAAATACATATTAAGTGATGTAGTTCTTTTTTGTTTGTGGTGCCCTCTTCAAGGTAGAGCCTATAGGTGATGAAACGGACTCCTTAGCTCTTTGATGCTTGAATTGAAGTGTCAGCCGAGCGACGCGACTCGCTCGGCCTGTTTGTCCATAGCTTTAAAGTTTGAAGGTACCTCAAGCAAGCTTTGACAATTTGTATAAGAAGACAGAAGTTTGATAAATGTGTGAGGGGAGGAATTTAAAGGGTTTAAATGACTAGTTTTTGGTTGTAGATTCTAGGTATCAAGAGGTTTGAAGCAGTTTGTCTATTCTAGATATTTAGGATGTAATGCAAGCATCTAAGTTAGATAATGTCATGGCCAGCTTCAAATTCTAGCGTCTTAAGGTTGTAATTCTTGTACAGTAACCCGTGCGCTTGAAGTTCTTGGTCATCAAGCCAAGGGAAGAAAACCCCTCTTATATCTGCAGGAAACTTGAAGATATCTTATTATTGCATAACCCATAGCGTAGTTGAATGCAACAATCGCGTGTTCATTTTGGTTGGATATTCATTTTTTCCCCCTTAAAACTACAGCTATCTATATAGGAATTGACATTGTGGAACATGAAAACTTAGGGTCTTGATATTTCTTTGGTCAGAGAACTAGCAAAGTAAATATCCAGAAATGAGCTATGATTTCCTTTTATAAATGTTTTCGTTCTCAGTTAATTTGTAAATACTTGAAACTTGTGTAATATAGCGACTGAACTGACTTGCTAGTTTTTGTTGTACTTGTCTATATGTTGTTGTATGAGTTCTATCAACACTTATCCTTTATTGAGATAGGAAGGAGTGGAGGTCGCGTATTAAGGTTGAAGGTTAGTAGGGTTAGCGTGTTGTCTTCCCTTGCGAGGGTATGGGTTGTTAGCGTTTGGAGTAGTCCTAGCCTTATGCTGTTTATTGCGTTAAACTCCTCACATTACTTTCTTGATGTTATTGTCTCATTTGTTGATTCTACACTATTTTCTGTATTGGTTGTTATGTTTTATATATTTCTCTCCTTTCACTTAGATTTGATGTACTTGAGCTTGAGGGTCTCCCGGAAACAGCCTCTCTACCTCCACGAGGTAGTGGTAAGGTCTGCGTACACTCTACCCTCCCCAGACCCCACCTAGTGGGATTTCACTGGGTATGTTGTTGTTGTTGTAAGGAGTTTCGAGCCATTTTTTATGGTTTTGAAAAGGAAGCAGGGGCCCTCTTTGAAAAACTAGACCAAAGAAGAGAAGTGCCAAAGTCAACAACCGCAACAACCAATTGATTCCAAAAGAGTTCAGGAATTTAATTTTTGAGGTAAATTATAAGGATGGTGAATCCGTGAGTGAACTAAGGAAGGGGAGAAGACCACCAATTGGTGATCAATGAAGATTAAAATTATATCATGGAATGTGAGGGGTTTGAATGGGGCAGAAAAGAGGAGACTGGTAAAACAATTAATTCACCAGTGGGGGCAAACATCTATGTTCTTTTAGAAACAAAGATAAAAGGAGAGGTGCAATATTTTGAGGGAGTTGTGGGCTAATAGATGGGTGGGAGAAGTTCAGTTGGAGGCCAAGGGTAGTAGAGGAGGGATTATGATAATGTGGGATAAAAGGGAATGGGTGGGGGAGATGGTAGACTCTACTGGACAAATGATATCATGTACATTCACAGGTGTTTGTCAGGATATTACATGGCTTCTGAGTGCTGTATATGCAAGTTGTAATAGGGTTATCAGAGGAGAGTTGTGGAGTGAACTGGAGGCTAGCAGAAACAATTGGGAGGGCCCTTGGAGAGTGTGTGGTGACTTCAATGTCACTAAGTTTGTGGGAGAGAGGGGAAACCGACATAGACTATCCGGAGCAATGTTTGAATTATCTGAGGCTATTAATAACCTGGAACTAGTTGATCCTCCTATACTTGGAAGATCATACACATGGAGGAGGGGGGAGAATCACAACAGTGCCTCCAAGATTGACAGATTCCTATACTCAGTTGACTGGGAGGACTCTCTCCAACTGGTCAAGCAGTCTTTGTTACCTAGAATAGGATCAGATCACAATCCTATTCTTCTAACATATGGAGATTGGAATTACAAGAAGACCTACTTCAAATTTGAAAATTGGTGGCTAGAGGTAGAAGGATTCAAACAGAAGGTCAAGGCATGGTGGTTGTCCTTCCCTAACATGGGCAAACCTGCCTTCACTCTGGCAAACAAATTAAAACTCCTTAAGAAGGAACTAATGCGATGGAGTAGAAGTAACGAGTGAGACTGGAAACACAAAAAAGAAATGATCCTACAACAGTTGAAATCTAGGGAAGCAATACAGGAGAATAGGAGCCTCACCGATGATGAGTTGGTCCAGAAAACTCATTTAGCTATGGAATTTGAAGAAATAGCAAAAGAAGAGGAAATTGCCTGGAGACAGAGGTCAAGAGTTCAATGGTTGAAGAATGGGGACAAGAACACTAGGTTCTTCTACAGAATGGCAAATGCTCATAAAAGGTGCAATTCCATAGATGCATTGGAAGTAGAAGGACAATCCATCTATGAAATGCCTGCAGTTAAAAATGCAATCCAAAGATTCTACCAGAACCTATACAAGGAGACAGAAGGAAGGAGACCTGATCTCAAACTCCAAGGAATAACAGTGATCTCGATAGAAGATCATGAGTGGTTACAGAGGGGTTTTGAGGAGGAGGAAGTGTGGGAGAGCATCAAGTCTTGTGCAGTTGACAAGGCTCCAGGCCCAGATGGATTCACAATGAATTTTTTTCAGACATTTGGGAAGCTTGTCAAGGAGGATATCATGGGAACATTGCAATATTTTCATGAACACCATGTGTTTGAAAGGAGTCTTAATGCCACCTTTGCGGCCCTTATTCCAAAGAAGGCAGGAGCAGTAGAGTTAAGAGACTTTGGGCCTATTAGTTTGATCTCTGGGTATACAAGATAATTGCCAACGTTCTAACAGAAAGAATGAAGAGAAAAATGGATAGACTAGTAAACAAACACCAAATGGCTTTTATAAAAGGGAGACAGATTATGGATGCAGCTTTCATTGCAACTGAATGCATAGACCCAAGATCTAGAGGGGAAGTGGCTGGCCTGATTTGCAAATTGGACACTGAAAAAGCATATGATCACGTTAACTGGGCTTTCTTCTAAACACTCTCAAACAGATGGGTTTTGGGGACAAATGGTTTAAAGGAATAAACTTTTGTATCGCAACTGTAAGGTTCTCCATTCTGGTAAATAGAGAACCTACTGGGTTTTTTCACTCTGAAAGGGGACACAGACAAAGGGACCCTCTATCCCCCTTCCTGTTCATTTTAACCATGCAAGGTCTTAGTAGTATGATAAGGATAGCACTACAAAAAAACTGGTTGAGAGGGTTCAATGTAGGACGAGGTGGGAGAGGGGATCTGGATATTTGCCACTTGCTATATGCACATGACACTGTTTTATTTTGTGAACCTAAAGTGGAACAAGTTTGCTACATTAAAGTCTTGCTAGTAGTGTTTGAAGTTATATCTGGGTTTTAAGAGTGAACTGGAGGAAGAGCAATATATATCCTGTCAAAAAAGTGTAACATTCAGACCTTTGCTAGCATTCTTGGGTGTGGTGTGGGTTTTTTGCCCATAGTGTACCTAGGGATGCCTTTAGACAAGAAACATGGGGATTTGGAAATTTGGGACACCATTCTGGAGAAAGCTGAGAAGAGGTTGGCTAAATGGAAAGCGCGGTACCTTTCACTAGGAGGAAGGGTCGCACTAATCAATTCAGTGTTGGACTCTCTTCCTACCTATGTGATGCCTCTATTCCCTATACTTGCATGTGTAATCAAGAGATTAGACAAACTGAGGAGAGCTTTCCTATGGAAAGGCAACAAGGAAGAAGGGGGCTATAATCTGGTCAACTGGGAGGTGGTGCAACAAAGTAAATATCAAGGGGGTCTTGGTATTAGAAACTTGAGAATCCAGAATAACAGAACAACAGACTACTAATGAAATGGATATGGAGATTTAGTGCAGAAGAATCTACTTTATGGAAGGAAGTCATATCCCACAAGTTTGGCCAATCTAGTCCATGGTGCTCCAATGAGGTGAACGCCAATTATGGGGTGGGGGTTTGGAGGACAATCCGATCATTATGGCCAAAACAACATGGAAAATTCCAGTATCAGGGTTGGGAAACATACCAAGGCTCAATCTAGAAGGATATTTGGATTGGGCAAGCCTCTTTGCAGGTAACTTTCCCTGATCTTATGATAACTAGTAGAAATCCTGAAGCAACCATCTTTGAGAGCTGGTCAAACCAAGGGTGGAATCTTAATTTTAGAAGACATCTATATGACTGAGAGATAGATAGGGTGACAACTCTTTTGTGTGAAGTGGAGAATTACCCCAGCACTATTGCTCAATCTGATACACTGAGATGGAGACATTCCGGGGATGGCATTTTCTCTGTGAATAAAATGTACAAGAAAGATAACAATGTGATGCAAGGAGAATCCTCAAATATCTGAAAGAACATCCGGAAAAGCATGGCTCCCACCAAGATTGAATGTTTCACATAATTAGTGGTGAAGAGAGCATGCCTTACACGTGAGGTTCTACAAAAGAAGGAGAGAGTAGTAGTGACAAGATGTTTTTTGTGCAATGAAACTAGAGAGACAAACAACCATCTTTTTTTGCATTGCAAGTTCACTACACAACCGTGGACCTGATCCTCAGTCTTACAAAGACGGAATGGACAATGCTTGAACATAATGCAGATTTGATGACCTACTGGATGAGAAGAGGGGGTCGCAAGAGTCAGAATAAATGGAGGAGGATAATACCCTCATGCATGTGGTGGACAGTATGAAAGGAAAGGAATGGAAGATGTTTTGAAGACAAGATCAAGTCCATTCATGATATGAAATGGAACTATTAGTGTCTTTTTTTTTCTTGGTGTAAAGGAAGTTGTATAGAAGAAGTAGATGAGATGATAAATTTCTTAGGTACTCTATAAAGCTTGAAAGTATAACCTTACTACCTTGTAACTTTTTGGAGGTGGCCAACATTACTTAATGCTGAAGAACACAACAGTACTAATTCTCAAAAAAAAAAAAAAGGAGAGGCGCAAGAGAGCATTTGAAGGTGTCAATTATGCACATTCACAAATGAAAAAGATTGTCGCTCTTTTCAGCCTCTTTTTGTTTCTAGGAAAGATCAGATGACCTTCATGGAAAATAATACTCCCTCCATCCCATTTTATGTGAGGTAGTTTGACTCGGCACGGAGTTTAAGAAAGAAAGGAAGACTTTTAAAACTTGTGGTCCAAAATGAATGATAGAAATTTGTGGCTGTAAATCATTTCAGTAAGGGTAAAATAGACATTTTATAGCTAAATTGTTACTTAATATAAAAATGTGTCATTCTTTCTGAAACTGATTAAAAGGAAAGTAAGCACATAAATTGGGACAGAGGGAGTATCTTTATATGGTACATCTTGCGTACATGGGCTTCCCCTTACTTTGAATGAAATCCCATCACTAGGAGCTATAATGTACAATTCTATCAACTACTTGTGTTGATATATCAAAAAATCTAATAGCACACAAAACTAAGAATGGAACTTTCTTTGTGGAAAATGGTTTTACCCAACTTTGCCCGATGTATTTAAGTAAGGGAAATAATCTATATTCATGAATAGTTTTTGCTCAGCAGCATAAAACCCACTGAAGAACATATTCATGAAAGTCGAGAGGGTGGATTCAGCAAAATAAAACAATCACATATAAAGTACAATAAAGCCTGAAACTTGCTCAGTCATCCCACTCACCAGCAACGAGTTGAATGCTTGAAAACACTGGGCATACCTACCTAGTACTTAGATTTGGCAGGAACCTGGTAAAATAGTGCACAGCAAGCTGGACATCCTTGGTGGGCTCAGTTACCTAGTACATATGCTTATGTGCTTGGCAGGAACCAGGTAAAATAGTGCACATCAAACTGGACATGGCACCATTGTTATAAGAAAATAGTTATCTTTTGTCCATTATTGTTGGAAAAAAGAGCAGAAGAAATCACTAGCTAATGATGGTGTCCTACCAGCTTGGTGTGTGCACTTCGGCTATTTCTTGGGTACTTGTCAAGCACAAGTGATCTTAGTACTTTTGTTGTTAAGTATTTCCACATTTGCTGTAGAAATAGGTTATTGTTGTCTTATAAGGTCTAATCACCTCATAAGCTAATTTCTAGAATGAGTTAAGCTTAAGGTCCATTTTCTTGGTGAGGCATCAGAGTTAGACGCATCCCTATTCTTTGGTACTCAATACAGGCTACCATGTTATGTTGTCTACTCTCCAAATGTCCAATCCTTGACATACATGGGAGGACCGGAGGAGAGGAGAGGATGTTAAGTGCCTCACATTGGTTGAAGAAATGGGTTTGTGGTCTCCTTGAATATCTCTGGGTAATCCTCACCACATAAGCTAGCATTTGTGGTGAGTGAGGCCCAATGTCCATTTTCTAAATGGTACACATGCATCTAAATGTAATACACAGATACTTGGTAAGAAAAAACAACATAATCATATGAATTCACCTGGTAGAAACTGTAGGAACTGATCTCTTCTCTATCAGTAATGCCACTTGTGTCTTTCTGTAGGCTCTTGTCATTGCCATATAGGAACAATGAAGATCCAACACGTTCTACAATTGATTCAACATCTGCAGCTTGAATAAGCTGAGAGTCCCTCACTACCTTATTGAGAGTTGCCTTATCCTGCAATATTAGCTTATCAGTTGGATTACTGGATGGCATTACATGAGTAGATTGTCCAGCAGAATGGGCCTGAACACTTTCTGTTGGCTGAGAACTATAAGAGCACTTCTCCAAACGATTATCTGTGTCAGATTTGCTATTTTGAACAGTAATATGTTGCCTATTCCAGTACGCCTTCCTCTGCTCCAATTGTTCCATTGCAGCACAGACAAAGGGAAGTTTCTCCAAGTCATCAACTAAGCCTGAGTCTGCTCTAGCTAACCAACTATCAAGATCAGACATTGCCTCTCGAACAGAAAGGTCAACATCGGACGTAAATATGAATTTAGAAAACAACTTTTGAACCTCCTTTCCACCAACAATGCCATCATTATTTTTCAAAGATAAAGTAAATGAATCCTTGTGACGGGTTAAGAGGAAAAATTCAATAACATCACTGACACGATGTTGTTTAACGTTCTCAATTTGAATGGTGTACAAATCCTGTGAAGATATCATCATAAAACACAAAGGGCATTTCTTCTTGAAATCATCTTTATGGTCATCTTCTTCGGAGATCATAAAATATTGCATAACACAGGGAAAACAGAAGATATGACCACACGAAGTTATCTGAGGACAAAGAGGATCCTCTAAGCATATGGGGCATTGCACATGAAATGGAGTGGAATATCTTACACAAAGAATATCCTCCCAGTGTAACATTTTGTCTGGATCCATCGAGTCAGGAGTGTAATTGCCTGAATCCAACAGAACAAACTTGTAATTTGCTTGAAGAAACAAGTCTTTGTTGTAAGGCTTCCTCTTGACGTATCTCCAAGGAGGAGGCAACCTAGATTGTGGACGAGAAATGGGATCATACTGAAAATTGAGCAAGTGGTTTCCACTAACCATCTGGGTTCTTCTTGGAGCTGAGCGGGTAACAACTCCTTGGGGACTGTTGGAGCCAAACTGGTCTCTTCCGCTGGAAGGATCATTGGTCCTAGCTGATTTTCTTTGTCCGTGCAGTGAGATTCTATCACTGTTATGATGTCGTGAACTTTCTCGACTGCTACCGGAGTAGTTCACCTGCAATATATTGTTAAGAGCAGAGCTGCATTAGTAAATTGGTTTATTAAGAGAAGAGAAGTTACAACACAAAATTTACCTTTTTGGAGGATCCACCAGAAGTAGATGCAGTGGTAGCCATGTTTCCTGAGAAAAAAGAAAAAAGCATGAGACGAAACTAAAATAAATAAGGCGAGACAAAAGGACATCGCTGAATTAGGGTATAAGGGATGGAAACCTGAGAAGTTGTCGGGTTGCTGCTGCTGTTGTTTGGATTTGGATCCATGATTAGAGTTAGGGTTTGGAGAAGAAGAAGAGGAAGCTGTATGATTGTCGCTATGGGAGGGCGAGATGGACATGAAATTCCTCCTGGGAGATTAGATTAGACAAAGGGGGTTGGTTGGGTTGATCTTTTCGGGTTTTAGCCTCCACTCACCAAAATGTATGCCCGCCTTCCTTTATTTATACCCACTGGACTAGAAAACGCATTCCCAATATTTAGTACATTTATTTAAGGCTTAAGTCATAGATAGTTTTTTAAAGTTATTCGCATAATTTACTTACACGCTTTAATTAGGATTTGTATTTATTGAACACTTAAATTGTTCAAAATGTATATCTATTAAACAAAGTACTTACATGGCAAAATAAGTGTACCTCACTGCTGTGGAGCGCGTGAATAAGTTCCTATTTCATTTTTTTAGATAATTTGTTATTTTTTTCACACCTACATACATTAACTAAATAACTATAAAAAAAAAACAAAAATAAGCTCTTAATCAAGAAAAAGAAACAACTCCACCCCACACCCATTTACCTGTCATCTTCTTCACTCCATCTCAAAAATCTCTTGCGCTTCATTTTGATTCTACTTTTCTTTTTCATTTTTTTGTTAAAACGAAAAATTCAATTTGCTAAACTTAATTTTCTAGTTAAATTATTGGTTGTCTTCCCCATTAACCTTTCCAATGTCATATTATTTAAAAGGCTTAAGTCCTCAGCGGCCCCTTAAAGTTGTCCGCATAATTCACTTAGACACCTCAACTAAGACTAGTACCTATTAACACTTTTACCAATTCAAAAATTGTTCCTATTAGGCATTTTTTGATAATCAGCAAATTATATGAAGAGTATGTGATACACTTGCAATGACGTGGCAAAACGGCAAATTAAAAAATAACATGTGTCATTGGGCCCCGAAAATTATAAAAAAAATAATTTTGTTTAAAATTATTTCAAACACTTTTTTATATCTAATTTTTTTAAAAGAAAAAGAAAAAAATGAAAATGTCAACCTATTCTACCCAACCCAACCCCCTTTCATCTTCATCTTCTTCCCAAAACACATTCTTTCTCAAATCACAAAATCTAATTCTTTTCAAATAACTTGAAGATTAACATTTAAAATATATATATATACATTTTCATACTAAGAGTGAAAAAGAAAGAAAATTTTACCGGTGGTTATTCATTTCTACATTGATGACAAAATGAAATTGATAGCTCAAAAATTAATTCTTTCAATTTTTTGAATATCATTTTTGATAAATTTAATGGGTTTATATATGAATTTGAGTAAAAATCTTTGTTCGAAAATTTTGATAAACAAATATCAGCTAACTTTTTTTATATGTAAAATCATTTATCATCTTTCTTCTTCTTCATATTTGTTCCTTATTTTTATGAGNCCCCCCCCCCCCAACCCCTTTCCCATACACTCCTTAATTATTATTTTTACTAGTGGTATTCCACCATTACCAATATTTATCAAAAACTAAAATCAGATGTGTCAAAAATAATTTCGGCGAAATTCCATTTTCTCCGGCAAGACTAATATGAATCTGGAATTTTTTTTCTTTCAACTTGTTAAAAAATTTAAATTCTAAAGAACTCACAACATAGAAAAAAAAATGAGAATTTGAATTGATAATTGAAAAAAAAAAGTGAGATTGAGAGAAATGACAACTACAATGTTGATGGATATTGAAATAAACGAGAGGGGTAGGTGTATGAGTGGAAAAAAGAATCCACTGAGAGAGAAAAAGGTGGAACGAAGATGATCGTTGATTTTAGTCGCGATAACTCTGTGTATGTGGGGTGTTCTGGCAAAGAAGAAATGAGGGAAAGAAGAGTTTTTCTTTTTCTTTATTTTTCTTTTTGTTAAAAACATAATTTTTCTATTATTTTTCTTTTTAATTTACTTTTTACTTATTATTATGGACGAAATGCCACATGTCTTTTTTTATTTGTTACTATGCCACATCATTTGCAAGTGTATGACACACTCTCTATCTTTAGTTGATTGTCACAAAATGTTCAATAGGTTTATTTTTTTTTAACTAATCAAGGTGTTCAATTGGAACAAGCCCAAGATAAAGTGTTTAAGTGAATTATGTGGACAACTTTAAGGGATCGTGTATGACTTAACCTTTATTTAATTAATAATTGTACTAGTAATACATTACTTCTGTTGGTAACATCACATTAATTAATTACTTTCTTTTAAAATGAACGTATTATTACAATTTACAAGTAGTTTTGTGTTAAGTTTTACAGGTTATAGTTTAAAAATTGCATTTGTTTTCCCCCATTGATCATAATCCTTCATATATGAACTTTAAAGTTCATTTAACTAATTAGTAATGACCAATGTCCGATAGGAATAATAATTTATATAAAAACAATAATGTGTAATTGTGTATTGTGTATTAATCGATTTAGTGGGTAATACAAGCAATTTGATTGAATTAATCATCAAGTATTGTTTTTTTATATTCCAACATAAAAGTATGTCAGTCTACTAAACTTGCATGTAGTTATTTACTTTTTTATATGATAACATAAAGAATATAAAAATTGTTATTTCGACGAAATTTATTTTTGTAAATTTGAATAATGAAGAATGATCTTTAGAAAGATTGCTCAATTATGTAATACACGGGAGCAATTTTTTTGACATCATAATATAAAATGTACTAAAATCTATTTTCAATGAGAAAAATTCATTCACATTAATCAAAGGCGAAACGGTCTGATGAACCTTTGTACTTGTATGGGGTTGTATTATGAATCCTTCTACTTGACACATTGTCAACTGAATCCTTAAACTCAATTATTTCATAAATATTTTTAAATTATTAACCAAAATGTTATTCCATAAAAGACAAAAATAATAAATTTTCTATTTACAAAAATAAAATAAAATATTTATTTCTCTCACCTCTCTTCCACCTCCTTCAACCCACAACCACCATTAACATCATCTCCATTGACCTTATTTTTTCTTCTTCTTCAAGGCCATTGTCTATAGCCGTAACCTGACTCTTCAAGTTCTTAAAAATTATAATTCATTTTTTTCTCGAAGTTTCTAACATTCGTAACTCTAATAGTATTTTGTTACCAATGTTTACATCATCCATTTGAACCACAATAAATTTCTTTTCTCCATTAATGCCAATAAATCNAGGCGAAACGGTTTGATGAACCTTTGTACTTGTATGTAGTTGTATTTTGAATCCTTCTACTTGACACATTGTCAACTGAATCCTTAAACTCAATTATTTCATAAATATTTTTAAATTATTAACCAAAATGTTATTCCATAAAAGACAAAAATAATAAATTTTCTATTTACAAAAATAAAATAAAATAAAATATTTATTTCTCTCACCTCTCTTCCACCTCCTTCAACCACAACCACCATTAACATCATCTCCATTGACCTTATTTTTTCTTCTTCTTCAAGGCCATTGTCTATAGCCGTAATCTAACTCTTCAAGTTCTTAAAAATTATAATTCATTTTTTTCTCGAAGTTTCTAACATTCGTAACTCTAATAGTATTTTGTTACCAATGTTTACATCATCCATTTGAACCACAATAAATTTCTTTTCTCCATTAATGCCAATAAATCATCATTAAAATATCACAATAAATCATAATATTTGTACGCAATTTTACATAACACATTTCACTTAATTTCACAAAGACATTCAACAATCACTTTTCATCCTTCAAGACTATTGAATCTTTGTCACCTTATGGATTGTAAATAACCCAGAAAAAGGGAAAGAAAAATAAATCTACAATAACAACACATTTTTGTTTCTCTAGAAAGAAAGAAAATATGAAAAAAGGAAAGAAAAGAGAACTTGGAAATGGTTGGGAAGGGGATAAAAAAAAGGAAATGGGAATTGGATGGGGAAGAAGGTAATGGTAATTAGAGAGAGAAAGAGAAATGGGGTGGGTTGTGAAGGAAAGAAGAAAGAAGTGATTTTTTTTTAATTTTCTTTTGTTTTGGTCTTTTTTTAAAAAAGAAACATTTTTTTAGTCTAAATTTTGAGTCCACGCTCCTTCTACGCGTGAAATCATGTGTTGGTGCCAACTCAATAATTAAATTGCCACATAAGCTTGGTTAATGATTAGAAGGACTTAAAATATTGAGTTTAAGGGTCTAATCGACAAAGAGTCAAGTAGAAAAGTTCAGAATACAAACGAATACAAGTACAAGGATCCATCAGACCATTTCGCCTAATCAAAACCCAAAAAGATTATTAGAGAAGAAAAGGGGTTGATATTAGCTGGTTGAACACTTTAATAAATATATGACAATTAAGGAGTAAACAAATTAATTGGAGGGAGTCATTAAGATTAAGTATATGAATAAGCTTTCATGCATTCTAAGTGAGATTATCAAATCAAGACAATTGTCAAGGATTTAGAGTTTTTGCTTAAGCTCCGTACGTCACTTTGACAACTTACTCACTATTATTTCAAGATCTCGTAAGCTCAAGTAAGCCTTTAAAACTAAGATCTCTAAGAAGAGAATGCAAAGAAAGACTTAGAAAGAACAAGAGAGCTTTTGGAAGAAAGCTTTTTATATTGCTTGAATGTTTTACACTTTAGTGATTGCTTGCTTCAAGCTTGAATGATTTACAAATGAATGCCCCATCTATTTATACTACAACCTAGAGGTTAAAGTGTAAATAAAATTTACTTGATAAGTCCCTTTAATAATTACACTTTGGTCCCTCTATAGAACTCTCTACATGTTTTAGGATATTCCAAAGTTTTCCAAGATATTTTCTATGACATTCTAGAGTTTTCTAGGGAAAGGTCTAGGAAATTCTAGAGTGTTCTACTAACCTCCCCACAACTCTAGATTCTTCTCCATTTTTTTGGTGCCAAATTTGAACTGTGAAGTGGCGCGTGATGACACTCTCCCCCACCTATTGATGCAACGACCGAGTCGCATCGTCGCTGCATCACCAACCGAGTCTTGTCTCCTCGTACGCGTGATCAATAGTCCATTGACCCGATCAATGCCCTTGTGCAACTCTTTTAGTTGCTTCCTGATCTCTTTCAGCTCGGTCTTATGATTTACCTCCTTCCTAGGAGGCAAGCGCCTTGGCGGCTTCTTTGGCATCCCGACATTGTTCTTTTCTAGAACCTTCTCCATGCGTAGTGGCAAGGACTCTTTAGCACCCCTGTTTTCTTTCAAACTTGCAATAGTGGCGATAAACGTCGACTCTTTCTTAGTGCTTTTTACGAGCTTCATGGCCGTTAGACGAACTTGTTCTTCTATCTTCGATACTTTAACTAGGGGCATCATACATGATCCTCTTTGCTCCATGACTAGAAGTCGTTGGAGGTAAGGGTCTATCGCCGCGTGACACTCTTGGAAGAACTTCTTCCCTAGAATGATATCGAAGAGGTCTAATAGAGCGACAGTGAAATTGGTCTTACCTTGCCACTCTCCTAGCGTGATGCTTACTCTTTGCGAAACTCCACACATGGGAGTCGGTGGTGCATTGACCGTCCTGAGTTAGGCGTTACTTGGACAGTAACTCAGCCCCAACCTTGTCGCTGTCGTCTTGGTCATGCCATGTCAACCATAACACGAGCGGGTCTTCCATTGACATACTGTGCATCATATTCTTTCAGCTTTCCTGGCTGCTTGGTGATAGCTCCGTATAGTCCTATCAAGCCCAACTGTGTCGTCTATGCGCCTTCTCCTTACTCTTGTGCATCCTTCTCCTTCCACTCTCGTAGGATAGCACCAAGGCTCTTCAGTTCGAGGCACCTTGCATAGCCATGCGGCCCACCGCATATATAACAACCGTTTCTTTTGGCGGTTGTTGTCTTTCTCTCTGTGTTGCCATGACGTCCAGACTTCTTGCCATCGGACCTATATATATCATGATTCTTGGGACGTGGCCGCTGCTCCTCGAATTTGCCACGATGTCCCCCATCATTGTCATGACTATCTCTTACTTCCTCTCATCTGTCTCTATCGGGTTTCTTATGCTTGAAGTCTGTCAAAGCTTCGGCTTGCGTGATGGCTTTATCGATAGTCTTGACCTCTTGGCGTTCCAACTTCGTTATCCCCCAATTTTGCAGCCCATCCATGAAGTGGAACAACATATCATCATCTCTGAGGTTAGAAATTTGAAGTGTGAGGGTGGTGAACTCATTCACATATGCCCGAATGCTGCCTTTCTGCTTCAACTTCCTAAACTTGCGCTTAACCTCATATATGACGTTGTTAGGGAAGACGGCTTTCTTGAACTCCTCGCGGAATTTCTCCCAAGTGTTGATGGTGCACGTCTCTTTCCCTATCTCGGCCTCCTTGCGTCTCCACCATAGCATGCTCATCTCTGAAAGATACAACACGACATTGTTGGTCTTGTTCTCATCACTCTTCTTCACCCGACTACACTTGAAGTAATTCTCTAAGTGCCACAAAAAGTTTTCCACCTCTTGAGCGTCACAGACGCCTTTGAATATAGGTGGCTTAGGAGCCTCGACCCTAGCCTCCCTATCACGGTCGGATGACACCGATCCTCCAACTTCCACACCTTTCTTAAGTGTTTTCATCTCGACTTTCATGGTTTCAATAGTGCTTAATGCCTCTATGAATCGACACTTTAAGGAAGTGATGGCTTTCTTCATCTCGAACTCGGCCCGCTAGTGTCCTTCCAACTCCTTATGAATGTTTTCGGTCTCCTCAATGGTGAAGTCTTCAAGAGTTTTGAACTTGTCGTCGGCCACATTCATGTGCCGGCCTAATATTTCTACGACCTACCTCACCACTTCAATCCTTGCGACCCACTCCTCTCTGGCGGTGAGGTCAATGGCCTCCTCGCCAAGTTCATCATCACTTGCTTCGGTGGTCAAATGTGGATGAGATGTTAGCACCTCGCTTGGTGTGGGATCAAGCAGCATTTCCTCATTATTCTTTTGGTGCTTTTTTCCCTTGCGGTTCTTCTTTCCACCATCCAAACAGATGTTGGTGGTGCTAGTGGTGTTCACGTCTCCTTCGTTAGCCATTCTCTAAGTATCAAACCTCACTCTGATACCATGTTGTCACAGACTTAGAGTTTTTGTTAAAGCTCCGTGCGACACTTGACAACTTTCTCACTATTCTTTCAAGATCTCGTAAGCTCAAGTAAGCCTTTAAGACTAAGATCGCTAAGAAGAGAATGCAAAGAAAGACTAAGAAAGAACAAGAGACCTTTTGGAAGAAGGTTTTTTATATTGCTTGGAATGCTTTACACTTGAGTGATTGCTTGCTTCAAGCTTGGATGATTTACAAATGAATGCCCTATCTATTTATATTACAACCTAGGGGTTAAAGTGTAAATAATATGTACTTGATAAGTCCCTTTAATAATCACACTTTGGTCCCTCTCTTGAACTCTCTACATGTTCTAGGATATTCCAAAGTCTTCTAAGATATTTTCTATGACATTCTAGAGTTTTCTAGGGGAAGTCTAAGAAATTGTAGAGTGTTCTACTAACCTCCCCACAACTCTAGATTATTCTCCATTTTTTCGATACCAAATTTAAACTGTAAAGTGGCGGGTCATGACACAATGCTCTCATGTTTCATTGCATATGACAACGACATCTAATGTTTTATGTACATAGTCATCAATTAAAATAAAAGGCATAACCACATACATTATTACTAATTTTAGTTTTACATATAACTCACTCTTTGCCCCCACTTCATTTACTACTCCTTATATTCCTAATTACTTGTCTACTTTTGAATTGACACACTTATTAAGAAGAAAATTTTACCATTTTACCCTTATTAATTATGAAGTAGATGAATTAAAAACTTAAGATTTTAAAAAAGTTCTACCTTTAACAAAGTAATTAATTGAGAGTATAATAGTTTAAAAAAATTGTTTTTTCTTGATTTGTCAAAATGAACAAGTAATTAGGGACAACTATAAAAAGAAAAATGAACAAGTAATTAGGGACAACTATAAANCACTTCATTTACTACTCCTTATATTCCTAATTACTTGTCTACTTTTGAATTGACACACTTATTAAGAAGAAAATTTTACCATTTTACCCTTATTAATTATGAAGTAGATGAATTAAAAACTTAAGATTTTAAAAAAGTTCTACCTTTAACAAAGTAATTAATTGAGAGTATAATAGTTAAAAAAAATTGTTTTTTCTTGATTTGTCAAAATGGACAAGTAATTAGGAACAACTATAAAAAGAAAAATGGACAAGTAATTAGGGAAAACTATAAAAAGAAAAATGGACAAGTAATTAGGGACAACTATAAAAAGAAAAATGGATAAGTAATTAGGGACAACTATAAAAAGAAAAATGGACAAATAATTAGGGACAACTATAAAAAAAAAATGGACAAGTAATTAGGGACAACTATAAAAAGAAAAATGGACAAGTAATTAGAGACAGAGGAAATATTTATTATTTACTAGAAAAAGTAAAAAAACAAACATATTTATTAGAATAATAATTTCCATTTTGTCCGCTGGAGGTATATTCACATTCCCAGTGGACCTACTAACTGGAGTGCGCTGACAAGGGAGAGAATCACGATGACAGCTTTACAGTAAGTGTGGAAGATTTCTACATGGACTTTCTCAGTCTCATGAAGAACCCATCCATCATCACAGTCCAATTTTCAGACCTACACCAAGCAGGGCGTTAACCAACAATTCCTAAATAGGTTAATAACAACTAATTCAAAATGGAAATGCAAATCAAACTAGTAAGGTCGAATATTTTTCCTATCTGTGAAAGTTAGTACAACATGAGGAAGTCAAAGTTCCCAACAGTTGACTATTGTTGTTACAAAGGTAAGCACTAGTCTTAACGCAGTAGCTAAGTAACATCCAAATACAACTCATTTACCGGCCTCACTTTTAGAGGAATAACTATAAACGCAATGGCCATGTGTAACAAAGCACAAGATAAGGAATAACTATCTCATCGCGTCTCTTCAGATTAGGTGATGGATAACACAGACACACATCTTTGTACTATAACATATATTTAACAAAAGCACGCACATTCACAATGAATGTGAAATCAAATTAACAAGTTCGTTTTCTCATTGGGCAATACAATATATTACACTTGGAGCCAATTTCCCAACGATAGTACACACTACACACAAGTGCAGATGATGAGAAATCAGCATATAGAAACCCAAAAAATATGTAATTGTGTGCTAAGGAATGGTTACATAACCCATCAAAACAAGCGTTTACGACAGTCAGCAGCACCACAGTAGCAAGCCATTTGTTTAACCTTCCCCTCACGATCCATAACACTATCCAGAACATAGCCATAATCATACGTGAGTTCCTACAGGTAAACCATAAACAAATCAATGAACAATTTAATAGTATAAAGACTGCTTCATACTGCTTTTCATACTATAGTACTGCTTAATAAGGGATAAAAGTCCAGCCTCTCCAGGTATTTAGGGGTCATTTGGTTGGGAACTAGTTATCCCAAGATTAACTATCATGGGGTTAGTTATCCTGGGATAACTTATCCCATCACTATGCTATAAATGGTGGGATAAGTTATTCCGAACGTGTCAACTAAACAACACATCTAAATTTTATCCTAGGACTATTTATATCCCTCACACCAAACGAGCCTTAGGGTCAGGCAAAATCTGAATCATACAATCAAACGTGACTACTGCCCAAATACTTACCAACAAGTACACAACACCTCAAAAAAAAAAAAAAAGTAAACAAGTACACCGTAATAAGCAATTTTTCTAGCTTGCTGATTGGTCAAAAGTCAAAACAGCTTGCTATAAGCTACAGCTCTTAGTGAGGAGTAAACTAGTTTTGAAGCCACAGCTTCCAATAAAAGAGAGCAGTGAGACAATTTAATAATCTTGATGCACAAACTGGTTGGAAATTGATTGTGCACATTATTCAACTTCAAGATATAGGGCAAACTGATGACATAAATTTTGAAGGGCATTCGGCAGCATCAGTATAACCTTTAGAAAAGCTGCAGAACATATTCTCACTGTTCCCTCTCCAAAAAATCTCTCATATAACCCTTTAGTATCTTTTACATGTCCCACGATTCTTGAACACAATCTTCTTATCATAACCCCACTTTCCATAACGGACCCTAAGTTAATCACTGTTATCCAATTAGAAACAAATAGAACAAATTTTATCAAGTTCATTGAACACACAAGGAGTAAGATTTAGCAGAAACCTGCAAAGGTGGTATGTTGTCAGCTGCCATTAGCACCACTCTTGCCAAACCAATGTCATGATGGGTGCTTAACACACATTGAACAAATAAATTAGGTTGACAACTATGATTAATAAACCTCGCAACATTGCCAACAGAGACTGCATCAATGCAATATTCTGGCCCTCCGTCTGACGTCTTCTCAGCATCGTTGTGCCAGTATCCCGGCAAAGAAACCTCACCCAACCGTCTCTGCAGAAGAACATAAGAAAATGAAGTGAATAAGAAAACAAAACCAAACAAAAGAACCAAAGCCAAATGGGAGAATAGTGCTATTGTCATGATGCCTGATCTCAGGGAAAACTGCAACAGCCAAAAATATCAGAGAGTATGAAAGCTGGATGATTTCTACACGACTAAATCTTATATCAAGTCCAGGGAATATAGTAGTTTTGGAAACACACCCTTTGGCTAATCCTAGAAAAAATGTAAATGACATAAGAGAAATATCTGAACACTTGCCTCCCTCCCATCGAGCCCTTTCATTGTTTGCAAGCAATCAATGTCAAAAACATAGTTGTTATCTGCTGCAGGATCAATCTGATCTGTCTTCTTCAAAAGACCAGTGTATTCACAGATGGTTGCACCAGAAGGAATATAATCCCATGATCTCACACCCCAGCCCTTGTTTGGAGTACGAAAAACCTGCTCCAATTGACAAAGAAACAGCCATAGAAATGAATACACAGCACTCTTCTGTATAGAAAAATCTGAAATCTGGTTAATAGACAAGTAAAATAACCTCAAGCCGATATCTCAGTCCTTTCTGAGAAGTGCGGTTGACACAAGCAGGTCCGCATCCACAATTCGGACCACATTCAAAAACAACAGCCTTTGGCTCAATAAGTCTACAAAGAAAAATATACTGAAAATAAAAGGCATGTTGAAAGAATTCCACTGCAAGGCAACTGCAAACAGAATATTAATAAACTCTCAGCTTTGCTGTAAAGTACCAGACAAAGCTCAAAGCACTTGTCACATGTTGAAAGAATTCCACTGCATTGCATTATGATATCTCATATAACTACACTGAACTAACGAGCAAGAAAGTGTCTTGCAGTTATAACTTATAAGACGAACCAAACAGGTATCAGATAAGGGAAAGACATATAAAAGGCAACTCGAAATATTCTTTGTTCTATTCATCAGAAATATTTAATAGCAGGGAGCAAGGGACCATAAAATGCATTTATAATAAGCCAGTGGCAATGATACACGTGCCTTAGAATCTTGGTAACTGCACTACCTGCTATGAGAAACTTCCGCAAAGCGGTAAACATGTTTTGCACCTAGCTTCAGAGTTTATAGAAACATAATAATGGTCCGTATAACCTAAAACCCACAAAAAAATCATCATGAGAGAACAGTGAGGTTATAAAAATTCTTGGTACTCTCTACTGCCTACAATGAATACCCTGATAAAACCACCTTCCTCATTTTTCTCAGTTAGTCAACTGAGGACTTCCAACACAAATGGAAAATGGAGCAGCTAAACGAGGTACCCTAGCTAAATCCCCTAGAAATCCCAAGAGAGCTGAAAATATTTATTCTTATTAAAATTAAGGACAGACAAAAAGCAGAAAAGAAGGAGCACTATTATATGTGAAAAGGGTGATCAAAATGTAAATATCATAAAGAATTAAACATGTAGCATGAAGGCCTAGACAATCATGCCTTACAGTAGGCAATTGTTGTTAGCATGATTGGACAGATTCTAAATATCTGTACATATCTATGTTATAACTCTAAATATTTGTGTAATGATGATAGGAGATAGCATAGATTAATGTAGCATATTTTCAGAGATATTTAGGATATATAGCAGATTTTTAGGCATGTAAACCAGAATTCTTTCTATTTAATGGAAGAACTCTCATTTGACAGAACTCATTTCAGCAAAATTGACAATTGTGTGCAAGTAAACATGTCAGATTAGAAACACAAGTGGATGTTAGACACCGAGGTAAATGAAATTCATCTATAATTTAACCTAACATACTCTGACAAAGGATTGAAATACTGCACTCACCTTCCACCATCTTTATGAACATAGGGAAATTCAGAACCATTGAGTTTAGCACAAGAACAAACTCTTGGATCAAGACATGAACCATGACAGTTGCATCCTGTGGGAGCTGAAGGGAACTTTATACCTTTGGCACATATGATATCCCTGCTATAAGTCAAACCTGAATGTTGTGTAAAGTTTTAACATCAAAAAGATAGGCACAAATGGATATGAGCTATACTTCGCATTGGCAAGATGTTTACAGGCACAAACTTATTGGTATCTCCACTAACCCTCCCATTTCCATTAGAAATCGTGTGTTAAACATTCATGACACTTAGAATCAGGGAAAGCTAAATATCAGAACACAAAAACATATTAAACGAGTTACTGCAGAAATTGATAAAGCTTAAAGAATTCCTGCAGTAGGTAAGATGAAGATAGAACAATGCATAATTATACCACACAGTAGTGTATGAAAAAAGTGCAACAGGGATCCTTCAAGTATCAAAAACCAATCTGCTATGATCACAATTCAACACTAAAAAATACTTAGAACCTTAATTTAAAAATAATTACAATACCTCTATCCCAAGCTAGTTGTTGTCAGCTATATAAATCCTCAATATATCTATTCCGTGAAATATAATTCATGAAACCTAATATCTATTTATAATTTTTCAAGTTCTTAACATTCCCCTTCAAGTTGGAGTGCACAAAATGCATGCTATAAGTTGCCACAGATATAGTCAATTTTAAAGCCACAATATGACTTGTAACAATGCCTATCAATTGGTCATTTGAGTTCAAGAAACCCGTCACAAGGCACCCAGATTCAATCTTTCGTCGAATAAAATGACAGTCAACTTCTTATCCTTTGTTCTTTCCAGAACCACTCGATTTGAAGTAACATGTATTACCCCTTGATTGTAAAATTTGAATTTCATGGGTAATAGAATGAGGAGTTCGATCTTTTGAATCTGGTGAAGGCGGAACTCTAGTTCCATTAATTTGAACCACCATTTTCTTTTAGAAAAAAAGAAATTGTTGTTACTTTTGAGTGAGCATGAGAAGAAAAGATGATATCTTGGAAAGAGAATAGTCTAAGGAGTCCACCCATCTCATTACCCATCACTGTGGGGCTTTTGTCATTCTTCAACACCCCACATCACGCCCAGTGCCTAGCATTTGGTGTGTGGGCAATTTTAATTTTAGGGGCCTAACATTGGGTGAGACGGATCCTGCTCTGATACCATGTAAACTTACGTCTTAGGCCTAACTCAAACCTCAAAAGCTAGCTCAAAGGGAGGACGATTGTCCAAGTCTTATAAGGAGTCTACCCATCTCATTAACCATCAATGTGAAACTTTTAGGAGCAGGAAGAAAAATTTCTCAGAATACGAATCCAAACACTTGGCTCTAATGAAAATTCAAAAACAAATGTCGCGTAGAAAGTATCAAAGCTGGTCTCCAAAGAGATAGTGGCATCTTAAAATTCCAGAGAGATGAGCAAACCAACTTCCAGAGAGGAGATGTGTTAGAAACTGAAGGGAAGATGAAAAGAAAAACAATTCGTAAAAGTTTTTTTCCTGCGTCCAGTCACACACAATTATAGGGATTCTGAACCTTTTCCTCTATATACAAGGAATGGGTTCTTTCCATATTAATAATTCCTCTCTTAACAATATTTTTAGCAAAATGTGCATGAAAACAGAGGGATATGAAGGTCTTTCGAGATAACTTCCTTCAATGGATTAAGAACTCTAATCATTTGGACAAATAACAAAATAATAAAAAGTTAGGATGATGGGGATGATGTTGTTTTTAAGACGGACCTTTCCAGCCGTCTTAAAACAGGCATGTATAAGGATGACAATTTTGACCCCATACAGGCAGTGAGTTTTAGGAAGGAAGATTGTATTTGTGTAGGAGAAAGACCACGACAGTTTGTGGGAAGGGGGGGGGGGGGGGGGGGGNTATATATAATACAATGATTGCTTACCCTTAACTCTCAAATTAAGTATTTAGAACAGTATCATAGTTTTTAATGAGAAAACGTGGCTTTTCACAAAGTTCAGCCAGTCATCTATATAAGTTGGATTATCATGAATGCTCAGAAAATACACAAATAAGTAATTCATCCACCAATATAAAATTTAAGATATATATCAAGTCACACATTGTCAAGCTGATGCATCTCAACTTCCCTGTTATATCTTCTCCACTATCTTATCTCAGATCAAGCTAAAAGTTAATAGTAAAGACAAGTCCAAATTTTCAATAGTCACAAAATCATTTCGCACATTAACATGAAAGATCTTGCACATGTGGAAGGAAGAATCGAGAAAGCCATCAGAATAGCACAATATCAAGACATAGGTACTTGCCTGACGGTGCTACCGGTGGATCATCAACTAAATTAGTTGCGGGAATGGGAATATCCTCCAGTCCACCAGAAATGTCCTCACATACCAACCTATATACAGAAAAAGTAAGAGTCTGCCCTATTTAAATTCAATTCAGATAATTAATCAGTTGTATTCTATTTACCCTCGTATTTCAGAAATAGAGTTGGGAATACAGCCTCGAGTAAAATGTACCTGCATATGACAGAAGTAAATTAATATGACAAGTTGAAATTTGATCAGTTGAAGGCAAGTAAGTGACTGAAGGTGCAACAACAACAACATAACCAATGAAATCCCACAAGTAGGTCTACAAAAGGTAGAGTGTACACCTTACCCCTACCGCATAGAGGTAGAGAGGCTATTTACGGAAGACCCTCGGCTCAAGACAATATGAAAAAGGACATACAAAAGTAAAGAAGACATAGCAAATAACACAGAGTGCATTGCATAGCTTTCAAGGAAAAGAAACAATAGAAATAGGAAAATATTGCAATAACTAACACACGATAAAAAAAGTAGTAAAAGAAAACGAGGGACAAGCAACTACGGGAATATGGCTATTAATATTGCGATGAAAGGAAACGAGGGACAAGTAACGATAAAGCATTTTCGAAAATAATATTGTTGCTTTCAAAGATATAATTACACAAGTTAACAATAAGTGATTTTCGAAAATACTTTATCGTTACTTTGTAACAAACGATCAAACTACGCATTGATTTTATACACATGCTACAGTGTCTACACCGATGTGTGCATCTTGTAATTCTTATACTGACTTGTACTATGCAATTTTTCATAACTCCTGATTTGTGACATTAGTTCTTGGGGGTTGTGTCTAATAGTCTGGTTTGAATTTGGCTTAGTAGAATCTATTTTATATTACCTTGTAAGTTATATTATGATTCGTTCGTTTGATGGATTATGTTAGGTGCCAACAAGGCTTAGATGGGATTTGGGTCATGACATAGATAATACAACGTACATAGGGCATGTTTGGAAAGTCACCCTATAATTGTATTTGGTGTAATTGAGTGAAATTACACTATTTGTCATGTTTGGTTGTTCATGGAAATATCTGGTAATTGAATGTAATTGGGCAGTGTATAATTACGCTCTTCAATTCACAAGGAAGAGGCTATAAATTGCTGGTAATTAGATAGTGTAATTACAAGTTGATTACTTTTTATTTTTATTATTCTAAGATTTTTTAATTTATATTTCATTTCCTTGTTGTTCTCAACCTTTACTTCATGTGATTCCATGCAATTTTTCATATTATCTAAAAAAAATCATCAGTATATTTTTGTTATTATTCTAATTTTTAAATTAAAGTAGAATTCATTGTTGAATAAAATTATGTACTTACGTTTTTTTTTTCTTTTAAATCATATTTATGTATGTTATGTTGAAATTTGACATAAGAGTATTATGTTAAATTATTTGTTTTGAATTTAGAACTTAAGTAATATTTTCAATTTCATTTGTTTTAGACTCGATATTTTACATTGCAACCTATTTTTTTAAATAAAACTTGATAGATTATCTTTTTTGTCAAATGTTTGATAATTTTATGACATTATATTTATAATATTAATCTTTTTGTCATACATGCAGTTCATGATGTTCATAGAAATTTTGCACTTTTAGTCTTTATGATTAATTGAATTAAAAGATACAAAATTGTGAAATATAAATCAATTATTTTTATAAAAATATTAGTTAAGAACATATGTTTATTAATTGATATACTTTCAAAAGACAATATATATATCTGAAAATTCAATTTAATATCATTTATAAAGGCTCTTATTTGTCTAATATGAATTTTTAATTTAAAAAATTAATTTTTATTTTTAAAATTAAATATAACCTTATTATTACACTTGTGCAACCAAACAGTACACTAGTAATTACACTGTGGCAAACAAATAGGTCAGCGTAATTACTAAGTTGTGTATTTACTACCCTAGTAATTATACAATTCCAATTACCTGGTGTCTTTCCAGACAGACCACTAGTGTAATACCACAGGTGGTACCGAGGAAGAGTAGGATACACGCAAGCCATACACCTACCTTCGTGTGTAGAGTGGTTGTTTCCAATATATACCAAAATTGGCAACACATCATTTGGTTTGTTTCTCCAAAGTTGCCAAAACAAGTGTGCCTAAGACTTCGGAAAATCAACTAGGAGAAAATATATTCTTTTTCCTCCTAATTAGAAGAAAATCACTAGTTTGCCGCCTACCATGAATTCAAAAACTATGTGAAAGCTTCAAATTTGGAAGGAATTGTACCTTTAGAAGTGACACATAGATAATGTAAAACAAGTGGACGACCTAGAGAAGAAAGACTGACAAGAATAAATAGCTTGAACTTTCCATATTGCAAACTCAAGAAATATAGGTATCTGGTCATCAGTGAAATTACAAATTTGAATCTACTTTCAAGAAGCAGACATTCAATTTTTTTAGAGAGAGAAAGGTAACTTAATATTCACAAACACAAGCTCATCATCCCAAAAATGATGAGACTGATCAGTTACACCCCTTTTGGGCAATGCAAAAAGCATACACACTAAACCATGGTTCTTTACAATTTTCCTATTAAATCCACAAAAAGTTCTATATCCCCCACCATATCCTGTTTACACCAAAAATAGAGTAAGCTAAGGCAATTCATCTTGATTTTTTGGATGCTGTTACTATTGTCTTCAACACATCATAAATTCCTTTCCTTCCATAAAGTCCACCAAATGCATGCTGGATCAGTTCCCCCACCAGTCCTCCTCCTTTCTTCTTTTCTCAATCTCCTTCCAGCTCAGCAGCAACCCTTTAGTGGTCTTTGGCATTACCCAACACACACCCAAAATACATAAGAACATGTTCCACAGATTTACTGTTGTTTTGCAGTGTAAAAAACAGATGTCCATTGACCTCAGCCTCTTGATCACACATAAAACACCTTGAGCAAATTTGTCTACGTTTTCTCTGTAAAACTTCATGTGTAAGGCATGCTCTCCTACATACCAACCAGGCAAAGCAAGAAACTTTCAGGGGGGGTTTAATCTTCCAGATTAATTTCCAAGGCCATAAATGATCTTGTGCTTGAGGTACATTATTCCTCCAGTAACATGACTTTACAGTGAATATTCCTTTGCTATGGAGCTTCCAACATACCTTATTTGGAACCTCAGGGATATCTGGGAAGGTGCTAAGAAGTTGGAGCAAGTTTGCAATTCTGACTATCTCCCAATCATATGTTGACTCCACACCTGAGATATAGTGGTTTTGTCTTGTTGACTAAGAATGAATAAATAAGGAAACTAAGCCAAAAGGCTCTCATACCCTATCCAGTTTTCTCTCCAGGTCAATTTTCATTCCAATCCCTACCTTGAGATAGGTGTTGACCTTGAATTAAGGCCATAATCTTCTAATGGTTTTCCATACACTGCAACCGAAAACCCCTAGAGCTTCTTCAGTGGTCCAATGACTCATTTGGCCATATTTTTCTATAATAATTCTCATCCAGAGAGATGTGTCTTCATTGCAAAATCTGCACAACCACTTCTGTACTAAGCATGAATTTTGCAGCCGGAGTTTCTTGATGCCTAATCCCCCTTGTTTCATGTTGAGGGTTACAACTTCCCATTTCACCAGATTATAGCCTTTGTTCTCCCTGTTCCCATTCCAAAGGGAAGTCCTTCTGAGTTGGTTGATTTTCTTTACTACACATTTTGGGAAAGGAAACAGACTCATCATATATGGTGGCAGGGCATCTAGCACAGATTTCACTGGAGTCAACCTTCCTCCCAGAGATAGATACTGGCTCTTCAACCTAGCCAACCTTTTGTCACATCTCTCAAACACTTCACCAATACTTCCAACTCCTTATTCTTTGCCCCCAATAGCATTCCTAGATACTTTGTGGGCAAAGATCCAATTTGACATCCCAAATTATTAGCTAGCAACTCCATGTTGCCTACTAGGTTGACTGGGTATAGAAAGCTCTTTTGTCAGTTAACATGCAGGCCTAAAATAGCTACAAAGATGGTAAGGATTGCCTGAATATGCCTGATCTAAAGAACATCAGCTTCACAAAAAATAAGGGAGTCACCTGCATATAGCAAGTGAGTAACTACCAACTCATCATATCTATTCCCTTGTATCCGTGCCTTGAACCCCTTTAACCAACCATTGATATTGGCCTTTCAGAATATATGATTGAGTCCTTCCATAGCTAGAAGGAAAAGGAAGGGTGAAAGAGGGTCAATTGGAAATTCTTGTTAAACATTCTAATTGGAAATTCATAAGCCTTTATAATGTCTACTTTGCAAAGAAAACCTGAGGCTTTTTGTTTTGTCTGAGAACAGCTCATTTGCCAAAAGGTGAAGACTCCATGATTTGTCTACCTGTTAGAAAGGCCATTTGATGAGCAGACACTAATTTCCCAATAACAGTTTTCAGCCTCTCAATGATAATCTTGGAGATTATCTTATAAACCCCTCTAATCAAACTTATGAGCCTGAAGTCCTTCAAGTCTTCCGCTCCTGCTTTTTTGGGATTAAAGCAATGAATGTGGCATTAAAGGATTTTTCAAAAACTTCTTTCTAGTGGAAATCTTGAATTGTCAACATCAGGTCTTTCTTAAATGTTCCCCAACAAGTTTCCATCTCGTCCCAGGGCTTTGTCCCCATCACATAGTTTAAGGCCACACAAGACCTCAGTTTTTGAGAAAGGTCTGAGGAGCCACTCTTGTTCCTCCAAGGTTATTGTTGGACAATCCAGGAGTTGGAAGGTGGGTCTCCAATTTTCAGATTCCGAGTACAGTTTCTTGCAAAACTCTATCATAGTTGATTTCATATCTTCAGGTTTGTCTATCTCCTCCCCTCTGACAATCAGTTTGTCAATTGTGTTATACCTTCTGTGTGTGTTGTTGCCATTCTTTGGAAAAACTTGGTGTAATTATCCCTTGCTTCAACCACAAGATTCTGGATTTGTCTCCACCTAGATTCTTCATTCTTGGCCTAGTTTCTACAATTCCACTATTCTAGTTACCCTAACCATCCTTTCATCTTCAGTTAATTCTCTGCTTTCCTGAGCTAGATCAATCTCTGGCAGTTTTTCTAACAAACTAATTTTCTTATTGATCAATTCACTGAAGGTACTTTTACTTCATTCCTTGAGTTTCTGCTTCAACATTCTTAGCTTGACATTAAGTCTGTAATCTGGACAGCCTTCAACTACAAACTTATTCCACCAACTATGTATCAGCTCATTGAAACCTTCAACACCAACTTTGAACTTGAAGTTTGATTTCTTCTTTTCCCAGTTACCATTCCCTAGCATCACAAGGCAGTAATCAGATGTTATTCTAGGAAAAAAAATTTGGAAATTTTCTTCCCAATCCATGGTAAAAAGGAACCTGTCAAGGTTGCATTCGGGTGGTTAATACCTCTAAACAAAGTGAATTTCCCTCCAATTAAGTGAGTATCATGTAATTCCATGTCTTCTATCCAGTTAGAGAAATCGGACATAACATTGGTAATTCTGTTGCATCCTCTTCTCTCTTCCATTTTTCTGTTGGTGTTAAAAGTCTCCACCAGTAACCTATGGACCATCACAGAGTTGCCTGACTGCTGCCAATTCCTCCCACCAGAGAAGTTTCTCATCCCTAGTATGAGGTGCATAAACCACACTGAAAAACCAAGTGAAAGAGTTCTGGATGGATTTGAACTCATAGGTGACAGAGTACTGACCCACTTCTATCAGGCTTTCATCCCATACTCTACTATCCCACATTATAAGTATCCCCCTCTACTACTTTCAGCTTCCATATACCCGCATCTCATCCATCTACAGGACCACAATTGTTTGGCAATTTCCTCAATATTTTTATTCACCTTTGTTTCTTGAAGACAATAAATATCAACCTTCCAGAAAAAGATAGTTAATCAGGATTCTGGTATTCTTGTTGTTGAGCCCCTTTACATTCCAAGTAATTATTTTTAAAGATTGTTTATCAGGATTCTAGTATTCTTGTTATTGAGCCCCTTACATTCCAAGTAATTATTTTTACTTTCATTTGCAAGCTAAGCTTAAATTCCTCCCCCTGTTCCTACCTCCTTCCACTCCTTCATTAATACTAGACTTCAGATTTTTTAACTCATTCTTCGCAATTCATCTGCTCTTAGGCGTTCCACTGTTCTTCTCCAGCCCCTCTTTATCCAGTTCAGATTTTCTCTTGTCAATCTTCATGAGCAACGCTAAAGTTTCTTTTTTGAAACATTCAAAAGCCATCCCATACGTGTTACTTAACTCGAGGATATGTGAATTGACCCGGTTCGATGCTTCTGTCTCAATCTTTGCTTGGAAATTCGGAGCTTGGGTGTTCACTGGTTCAGCTTCAAAGATTTGTTGCATTTGCAGGTTCGAGTTTGTGTGATTCGACTCGCAATTGCTATCTTCGAGATCTTTCCCTTTGCTTATATGGTATTATCGATAGCCTTAGGGTGATCCGTAATAGCCCTAGATTGCTTGAATACATTCTCTTCCCCGAGCCTTAAATCGACTTCTCCAATAACCTTGTGGCCTTAGAATATTCTGTGTTGCTTTCCCAGTTTCTGAAGGTCTCTAAAAAATTAACAGCCAAGTCTTTTAACTCTAGCATGTGATCTATGTCTGTCTAGATCAGAGCCCACGCTTTTACCCTTTGGGTATGACCTAGATACCTGTTGGATAATAGCTCCCCNTTCCTCTCTTCTCTAATGGAGATTTTTGCTGGGAGTTCTGACCACAACTACATGGAGAAAATGATGCCAGTGTTTTGGATGGACGCCTCTTTTGGGATTTCTGTTCCATCTCCTTTAACTCTAATCTTTGCCCATTTGAGGTGATTTCATAACTGCATCTCTTCCTCAGTTTCGATCCATCCTCCACAGCAATCTCCAATGGCTTTAAAGACTTTCTGTGACCAGAGGTGTAACGGTAAATCCAGTATCCTTACCCATGTGGAACTGTTACTGTTATCCTTTTCCAGGATTACTCTTGTCGTGATCCACCATCTCAATCGGAGTATCACTTTGTTCCAGATCCAATCCCCTGAGATCACTTGCTCCGCCGTTGTCTTACCTGCGAATTCGAACAAGAAATTACCATTCCACATCTCATAGATGTTCAATCCATGCGCTTGTTTCCAAGTTTTATTGGCCCACCTCCTGATTTCATTCAGTGAAGGTGACATTTTTTCCGACACTTCAAAGCTACCCACCAGACTTCTATGCAACACTTCACTTTGTGTACAAGAACTGTCATCAATGCAAATAGGTCCCCCCCTTCATTAGTGCTGGTTTGGTATTTACCACACCTCCTTCCTTGTTCCTTCATTTAATGCTCTTCAGAGTCTCTGATATGGGAAGTTGTTTTCAACTAGTCTGTACTTCACTCTGTTTTCTTCCATCTTTTGAGAGAGAATGAATCTCCTTACTTTGTCCGCTATGATATCCCAACCAGAATTGCAGGTCAGCTGTGGGATGATGATAACTGATCTCCTTCTGCCACTGACATTTATCAAGCTGATGTATCCACCATAATTGTTGAAATTTCTCGCACAAAAAAATTCTGCTAATGGCTCTGTTCTCTTCCATCTTCTGACTACTTTTCCTTTTCCTTTCGACGTCTATGGAAGAACTTGGACAATCCAGTCCATCAATTTCTTGCTAAAAGATGTTCTTGTGATTGCTTTCCTACTCCTTTTTGTCCATTCATACCAATCCCCTGTCGTCCCTATGATTCTCTCGATGTCGAAGGACTTAAAACCTAACGCGAAGTAAAAACAGTCTTCCATAATGAAGAAAAGAGGGTTTTGCAGGAGAAAGAAAGTAGATGTTAATGGTGGTTTCCGGTGATCAGAAGGACCACCGGAGTGAAAAAGAAGGTTTTTGGAAAGGTTCAAGTCATGCCTCAACAATCATGCCTGAGAGCATTTTCACAAGTAGGGTATTTATGTTATTCATTGTTTTGTAGTCTCCCAAACTCCAAGAAAATCTCAGAGTGCAAAGAAGACACTTAGTAATCGGGGACAGGAACAAAAATTCAAATTAATCCATAAGATACCACTGCAAAAGAAGTCAAGTTAAAAAGGAAAGAAACCTGGTTGGTGGTCAACACAGGTTGTCCTTCAATACGCTTTAATCGAAACTTATAAACCGTGAATCCAGAAATACCCTTCTCCGCCCAGTAATTTACAACCTGCAAAAGAAAACTAAACAACTGTAATGCATGACTGCATCAATGCTTTAACATTTGCACAGCACCCAAAATCTACACCACCACAATTTAAAGAAAGTAAAAAAATTGACTTCCACAAACAGCAGAAGGTTGAAAAGTGATATCACTGATAATTCTTTTACTTCTTTTCATCACTTCTCTTTTTCAAATTGATGGCCATATAACCCATTTAGAGAAATATCTGATATATTGGTCAGGACTGCATAATCAAACATGTTATAGTCAGAATCCACATCTGACCTGACTAAATGGCCCAATATCATGAGATTAAGCATATAAACCACTCAAAATCCTAAATCACCTACACCAACACATCCATATGTTGACTGAATGTTGCTTCCATTTTCTCTTCTATCTTTGGTTCCTGCTAGCAACAGCAGTTTAAGTACATACTATTACTATCTCTTAAATGACCCATTTAAGCAAGCCCAATAAATAGAACAAAGATGGGAAGCTGAATGACAAACTGCATATCAACAGATAGAAATATGACTCAACTTTAACAAACACAGTCAGCATTTACATATTTCATAAAGAATTTATTTTGGGATTCAAAGATGAAGAAAAACAATATTGATTACCTTATACAAGCCATCATAGGTATAAACCTTTCCAACGTAACTATTTACACACCGATGTCCACGTGTAACCCTTACAGGTACAGATTGCTCCATACAGTTCTGCAAACAGAGAGCAAGAAATGTAGATTCAACAACTTGACCACTCTTAAGGAATAAGGACTTAAGAAAACTAATGAGCACAACTATATGTGCAAAACTAAACGCCATTGGTTGTGAAGGTTTTTCAGCAGAAAGAAATATAGGAAAGTGCCAAGAAAAAACAATCAAGTCCTTAAAAGTAGGGGGTGGCATAAAAAAAGACAGACGTAGCCAAATAAGTGGGTGTTTGGCCATGAAAACCAAAAAAATCACTTTATTTGGAATTTTTGAAGTTGAAGATGTGTTTGGCCATACTTTTTGCAAAGAATATTTAGAATTTGAAATTACTTTTTCTAAATATGATTTATACCCCCAATTTTTTATAAAGTAGAAAAATCACTCAACTTGACTAATTCACCAGAAACATAAAATCAAATTTGCTCTAAGATTAAATTCTCATATACGAGCTATTACATACTATTGCAAATATGTTTTCACTTTATTTGAAATTTTTGAAGTTGGAGTAGTATTTGGTTATAAATTTTGCAAATAATATTTGTTTGTTTGAGTGTACTTTTCCTATAAAAAAACATGAAACATGATTAAAATATGAAATATAATTGAAATGGGTTATTATTATAAAAGTAAAAAATTTAGGCTACAATTTGACAAAGAAAAATACAGTAAAATTGAAAAAAGTGAAAGTGAAAAAAGTGTAATCAAGGTTTTGGGTGTTTTCCAAATACAACTTCAAGTTGTATTTGGAATTTTCATGAACAAACGCTGTTTTTTGAATAAAGTGAAATAATTGTCTGGAAAAAGTGAAAATTTATCATGGCCAAACGGGTATCAATTTTGATTTTGAAAAGTTCGGTCTTCGGTACAGTTTTTGGTTATGAAGTTTTAATATATAGGTGTATCGGTTCAGCCGAAATACCGAACTATTGTAATTACAGTCGCTGTATATTGAGTTTTATAGTCCAAAGGGCTTTAGTTGCAGTATATTAGGTAAGATGCTAATGTCTGTAGATCTCTTATTCAAAAAGTTGATGCAAATTAGAAGTTCAGCCAACTTTTAGATAGAAAATAGACCAGTTTTTTTTTTTTTGATTTGCACCGGGTGTCCGAGTCTCTTTGAGCCCCGACTAATCCCGGGGGTGCACAGGCCCTCGGCAAGGAGTTTCCCGCAAGTGCACCACGGTTAATTCAGGTTTTACCCAGTCCGATGGCCCTCAGAAATTGTTTGCACCTAGTGGGTTTCGAACTTGAGACCTTGAAAGGGAGCAAACCCCAAGGCTCAAGTCAATTGCCAACAGGCCAACCCCTGAGGGTTGAAAATAGACCAGTTTTTCAAGCAGAAAAATAGTCTAATATACCAAGATCATACCGAAGAGCTGAACCCATACTGAACAATATAAACCAAACCTAACTAACTTTGGATTGGTATTTGATATATACCATTGAAAAACCGAAAATCGAAGTACTGAATGCCCACCCCTACTAGAAATCTGTAACTTTATCCGCAAAACACCACAGCAGGAACACTATGAACAGATAGAACAATAAGTGTTACTATATAAATCACTTCAACAAAGCACCAATTTGACCAATTGATCATTATCATATTTTAATCACACCTCGAAGTCAATATTTTTGCCAACTCAAGGTGGAAAAGAAAAACCAACTTGAGTTGCTTATCAAAAAATATCAGAACAAGATCACCAAAATCTCACCAGAAAAGGTGCTGCTTAAAAAACATTTCCAAGCTTTGTATTTTATCTTTGGCTTATTTGTTATCCTTGACATTAATTCAAAAACAATATACTTCCCTAATTCGAACTTATGTTTTCTTTCTCAGTGAAACAACCCAACAAAAAATCTCATCAAATACATAATTTAGAACTGAGCATCTTTCTAACTGCTTATTTAGGTAAATATCACTTTTCCACTCATCCCCACAATTCTTCGTTGTTAGACAAACAAATTGAAAGCAAAGGAAACACATTAATCCTGTTCGAAAAACAAAAAGGTAGAAGCACATCAAGCGGTTGATAATTGACCTATTAAAAGAAAGTTATACTAATAGATTTTATAACAAAACTGTGTCTATCACTATTACTAAAGCGAAAGAAATAAAAGCAGAGTGACATTTCCTATTTCCCCTACTAAACACATGCAAGGACTCACACAGTGTAGGAAGACTCAGTTCACCTGAGAACGACATGCCCCTTTCTTTTTTTTTGATTTGCACCGGGTGTCCGAGTCTCTTTGAGCCCCGACTAATTCCGGGGGTGCACAGGCCCTCGGCAAGGAGTTTCCCGCAAGTGCACCACGGTTAATTCAGGTTTTACCCAGTCCGATGGCCCTCAGAAATTGTTTGCACCTAGTGGGTTTCGAACTTGAGACCTTGAAAGGGAGCAAACCCCAAGGCTCAAGTCAATTGCCAGCAGGCCAACCCCTGAGGGTTTAAACTTTCTTCAATTTTGAGTGACCCATTTTGATTTCTAGATCCATTCAAATATTTCTCATAGTTCGATGAAGATAATGTGAATATTATAGTGAATTTTCTTCTTTAAAGTTATTTAAAAAAATGTTGAATAGTGAAGAAGAAGAAAAGAAAGTTTTAATGCTCATCCATAAGAAAAGAAAGTTTTAATGCTCTTCTTTACAAGTCTCCCTTATGCTTGAGAAAGCACAAAGAAGAGAGGATAAAATGAATCTTTCTTTTAATGCTCATCCATAAGAGTTACTGCCTTTTCTGCGGTTTTAAAGAACAGGTATTTGTCTTATAGAACGGATTAAGATGTTAAATCTGACTTGTATAAACATAGTAGAGGAAAAAATTAAGGTAATGGTTGTTAGCAAAATCAGCTAGATAAAGAAACAACACATCTAGGTTTATAGTTTGGATAGTATTATGTAATTGCATTCTTGAGAGTTGTCAAATTTCTATAGAAATGGAACTGTATCAAACATTTGGAGAATCCTAAATAAAAACAGTCTCATGAACTGGGACAAAGGGAGTGTTAGCTAACCTATCACACATTGAAAACAGAAAATAATATATTCAATTCAGAATAAGAGGTGTTAATAAAAATAAAAAACAAACCGTAGTTGCAAAGAAAGAAGAAAAAAGCAAACCTTAAGCCCTAAATTACCCCGTTCCATGACTTGATCCTTTATTTGGCGCTTGTTACCAAGAAGATCATTTCCACCTTGACCAGTATAGACCACTTCTTCATAGTTATCCTGGTCGTCTTCATACTGTCCCGATACGACAATTGATACCGCAAGGGGCAAACTGTAGCCTTTGTACTCCTAATGATGTGAAGGGATCATATATATTAAGTTAACAAAACAAAAAGGAGAGAAAGAAAAATGTAGAAGACATTCGGGAAAATATAGTGTAATAGGGTAGAGAAGACATGTATAAGCCTCCAGACAAAAGAACTGCCTTCAGCAGCTCATGAGTGTACATTAACAACAAAAGCAATACCCATAGATACTTCACACGTGAGGGTCAATAAGAGTTCAGTATCATTTTATTATCATCAAATATAGACAATGAACTGAATTTCCTATAATAACTTAAGTCGTGAGCAATCAAAAATAATCCAATGCACCAAAAGAAAACCTTTCACATCGAAGGGTTATACGAGTAAATAGTTAATTACTTCATTTTATCACTTTCCACAGTTGATTCTCGTTGAAACTTAAGAACCATATCTGTAGGGAATAGTTCAATGCACTTTTTTTTGATAAAGGTAACTAGTTCAATGCACTTCACTATGACTAGTTCAATGCACTTCACTATGACTGTTCAAAGTAAAGACTAGGAAAATGAACAGCAAAATGTCTAATGAAAAGATTAAGATTTCTAGATGTCTTTACTGTAACAATAAACTAGGCCGTAATGGAATGTGCACATGAAGGATCAAAGTTTCCCTAACAACAAACCAGATAATATGCATCCTTCATGATACAACTTATTTTCTTCCTTTGAGGCACAAGTAACATCCTTTGAAAATGTTTGTTTCTAGATAACTCCCATAAATGTCAAAAGTAAAAATGGTATTCTCTTGATATTTGAAGGAAATGAATTAGAAAAAATAACAAGCAAAACATCATTCACTATTCTAGGTTGAGCAAGGAAGAATTCGTAATTCAAGATTGAAATTATTTTAGCTAGTCAACTGTTACTCAAACTCAAATGCCAACGATATACCCCTTTTTTCCCTGCAGATTGGCCAACACAATCAATGCCGTTTAGCCAATGGTTATGGAATCCCACAACGACCATCTCAGCACGCGAAAAGAACTGATGACCAACATCAATGCCTGCCACAAGAAACTCAAAACTAAAACTCACTAACAGATACAGCCACCCCAAAACATATTTTAACTGCAGAACATACCATTAAACCATATAGATTGACTGGATTTTCAAATGTAAAGGACAAGAACAAACGCTAATGTCGTACAGGCTTACTAGAAGTTAAATGACGCATAAGTTAAAGATCTAATCTCTAGACGTGTTCTATTAGAAACTTGTTGGTCCACCATCATCAAAGTTTTCATCTTCTAGAGCCAAAGTATGCCACATATGTATACATTTGGTCAAAATGCAAACATTTATTTTTTTGAAAATCAGATAGTTAATCAGTTTCCATTGCATTTTCTGCAAAAGAAAAAGGTTATATGCTGCGTAAAAAAATCTTAAAATCACATTATCAAACTAAGAAATTCCCTCTTCGTATTCACTGGACAGGTTTGACTCAAACGCAAGAAATTATAACTGTTTAATACATGTAGAGATAACATGTTGGAACCATGAAATCTGAGAGAGAGATGAAGAGAACTTTTTTTTTATTTTCCTTTTGATATGGTAAACTTCATGACTTCAAACACTTAAGCCAAGAGTGTAATATAGTAGTAATTACAAATACATGTGTAAACAAAATACATAGAAGATGACGGTGACCTATTTACTAAGCAACATCTATCTTGACTTTCAACAATCTCCCTTAAACTCAAGTTGTTCAAATTCGAGGTAACAAAGTATTTTGAGTTATCAAATAAAAAATAAAATCAGTTTACTGCAAAAAGGTTAACAGATTGACACATGATGACTATAGATAGAAAAATATTTACTCAATAAAAATACACACAATAGTGTGGTTGCTGTCGGAACAGTGACATGTCAGTGGACATTTATGAGGCACTGACAAATTGCTAATTTGAACAGTGGGTGTGTAGCTGAACAGTAACATGATGCTAAATAGAAAGTAGAGTGATGTTGTATACAACTAATACCAACTAGTTAATGGATAATGTGTCATTAAACAGACAAATGCACTGACGTGACACTAACTGACCATAGCATGTGTTTGCCGAACAACGGCTGTTTACTGACCAGACAGACTAAAGAAGTGGTCAAACAAGATGAAAAACAGGGTTGCATCCATGAAAGTTGAAAAGGGGAAAGAGGCATTATCACCATGATAATCACTGAAAATAAACACAGTTACATCGGCTTACAGGCTTAGTTACCAAGAGAAAAACAAAGTTGCCATTAGAATAATTGCCAAAAAATATTATTGATGAAAACACAATAATGATGCAGCAGAAATAATCACCAAAAAACAAAAGACTCGGGAAAACTATAAGAGAAGAAAAAATACTAAGCAAAAGGGCAATCATTGTTAGACAAAGCTACTTAAGTCTCAACTGATATCATAGTCTTTTAATACATGTGAAAATCCAAGTGAGAGAAGGAGAAACTGAGAGAACTAATTATCTTCTTTAGGTTGCATTGATAAGAGTACAAGAGGTGCACATATCTTTTCTATACGGGGTAAATGTATCTAAACTTTTTCCAAGGAAAAGGTCAGCAAATTGAAATTCCAATCCACTTAGCTTATAGAAGCAAGAAGTGGTTTTCCTAAGAAAAGCAAATGGAGGTTTATATAATTCACAGTCATACACAAATACCCATCATTTGATAAATCAATCATATCACGAGACATATAACAAGAGTAGACAATCAACCTGGAAGGGAGCCAATTCTCTCACGATTCAAAACCTCCTTTTCTGATATCATCTGCAAGTTTTTCTCATTAAGAATCAATAGTACGAAAGTAGACTTACTCCAAAAGACTCAAATTTTGACAAACATGTGAAGCAAATAGAATACAACTTCTTGCACAATAATTAAATCACTTCATTACTATAACAAACAAAAGATGATTGGTAACACTAGAGATAAGTGATGGAAGCTGTACCAATGCTTCCATAGACTCAATCGTGGTTTACAATTATAGCTTTTATACATGTTTGGTTCTTTTTATTTCCTTTTTAGAATCAAGTAGTTTCAAGTCACTGATCTTAATAAAAAAGAAACATCATTTATCCAACTGTTTGTTCCAATTCAAAATGATAAACAAGGTTCAGTTTTACCGCTATTCTCATTACTTTTCTACTCTTCCTAGACAAATTTACCCTAAGACCACTACAAAAGCATACATGGGTGATATATCTACTTGGATTCTTTTCCTAAATAAAAGTCACCCTATTGTATTTGATCTATCACGCTAATCAATCAGGAGGAGTGGCAGTCAATCTCGTCACCCTATTGTATTTGATCTATCATGCTAATAAATCAGGAGGAGTGGCAATCAATCTCAGGGGATTGATCTGATAACGTAATTAAAAGAGACATAGTTTGGCCCTTTCCCCATCTACCAGTAGATACCAATAGTAGCGTAGACTACCAAATTTCCACTGAAAATGTCAGAGTTATTGATGAATCTCTACATTATTTTGGTCTAGCTCTAGCACACAAGTACATGGATCTGGTAAAAAGCATTCAAGTTGGTATAACATGTTATAGGATTATTAACACAGCCAATGTGGACTTATGAAGAAATACATGCCTTAGAAATCGCCTTTAGATCAGGCCGCTTGGAACTGCGTTTGCCATCATCTTCGGCTTCCTGCACAAATGTGTTACCAACCTAAATACGTTAAGGGCTGCCAAGTTTTGCATAGCTTACATAAATCAAAATGAGCAATAAAAGGCCAAACCACCTAAACAAACTTAGGCGTAAGGAGAGAATAAAGTGATACTGAAATTGGAAGTTGATATATGTTTCATGGTTCTAACAACCAAATGTACTTTTCTAGTTTAACTCATCACAGGAGGGAGAGGGCTGACCTTAGATTTTGAATTTTTCTTTGTTTTTTGATCTGCTTGGGCTCTTCCACATCTTATTTCCTCTTCCTAACCACGGTCAACAAGAGAGAAAATCATTACTATCATGTACACACATGACAGAGATACGCTTTAAAACTGAACCCTCTCTTGTCTTATGAAATGTCTGCTTGCGGAAATTATCGGGAAAAATGAAATGGGAAATTGAGGAAACCTGAACGAAATGGAGATAATGCTTGTTAAATCTCCGTATAGTCTCTGTCACCCTGGCATGCGAACTTTTCTCAGTCCCGTTCCCGCTAAGGTGGGGATTCAGAGAGGTTTCGGGAACAGGATGATCGGTACAGTTATTTGGCGCAGCAACATTGGTTATAGTGACGTCATCGCTATCAACAGTGGAAACTGTGACGTCATTATTAGGAGCTTGAGCTTGTGAGGAAGTAACAACCTTGCTCTTCTTATAAACCTTGGGCTTCTTCTCAAGAACTGAGTCGTCATTGGAGCGGCACCGTACTCTCTGACGCTCACGCTGAGCTTCCTGCTCACTCTTCAAATTTTTTATTCTCGCACTGCAACGTCTCGGGACCATCGCATCATTGACAGGATCGGAAAGCTCGGCAACGCATGGAACCACCATCTTTGAATGGAATAAGAAGCTTAACTTTCTTTTGAATTTGTAGGGTTTAAGTACGAGCTGGGAGAGACTGATACGCCAAAATATAGGAAAGAGAGAAATGAGAGAGTGAAAGGCGAAATTAGCGAGGCGGGCTTCAAAAATCACCTCTTTTTTTTGTTCTCGATAGTCGTGAGACGCTTCATTTTCCCGCCCAACACGACTCTCTGTCTTTTCTTTTGCTTGTGCAAATGCAAATTTGGGTAGCTCAAATCATTTTTGAGTTCATTATTTTTTATTATATATATATAAACTGGCAACGAAAAATAATTTTCATATCATATTTATGGCTCAATTATTTTAATTATAATATTCTTAACAAAAAACAAAAATATTTAATTAAAGCATACACATTTTCATGTCGAAGGTTGTAACTTTTTTGATAGGTTGTGATTTTTCTGATAATGCACGATATATATTTGTACATACTATCCTTTATATGTTATAAAATAAAGAGTTTTTCTCATATTGGTATATCTCCAACTAAAAGCAACTTCTAACTTGAATGTTAAATTACTACTATATAATAATTCAACTAAAAAAAATCAATTAGTATGTCTTTTATATGTATATTTGTTTTTTTATATTATATTAAAAGCATACACATTGTCACATTGAAGGATTGTGAATTTCTCAAAGAATTGTGATTTTTTTAAAAAGTTATAAGTAACTTTTTTGAATAATTGTGATTTTATGTCACAGTGAATATATGTTTATACTATTATCTTTTATTCGCTATAAATAGAGCAGTTTATTGAGTTTGATTTTTTATTCTTTTTATCTTGATTTATTGTTACTAAATTTTTTTAAAAATCTTCTCTATTTATTTTTTTTGTGTGCGCCTTCTCTTAATAAAAAAACTTCTTTAATCTAAATTTTTTATTTTAAAAAATTGATAAGTTATACTATTTAGCATTCGAGAACTAGTTATACTAAAAGACAGTGTAATTAGAAAAATAAAATAAGTTAGACTACTCTATGTTGTATTATGTTACCCTGTGAAAAATTATTTATTTATCATTTTAAATATATTTCGAGAATAAATTGGGTATTAAATTTATAACATATTTTATTAAACAATACAATTTTATCTCAATACTAAGATAAATTTATATCATCAATAAAAAAAAATGACATAAATATGTACCAAACTTTCGTTTGGATTGGCTTAAAAAAATAGATTTTAAGTCAAAAATAAAAAATCAAATTGAAATGACTTTTAAGTAAAAAAATAAAAAGCAGGGAGAAACCTACTTTTGGTTTTTGACTTATTTTAAGTTACTTTAAACTTATTTTAAGTCGTTTTTCGACCTTACCAAACATTTTCTAACTTATTTTGAGTCATTTTTTTACTTATTTATGTTATTTTTTATATTTGTCAAACACTTCAAGTCAAAAATAGACTTAAAGATAGGTTTGACCAACTTTTAAGTCAATCCAGACATCCAATTAATCTTGAGATATCCCTTATTTTCTTATCCAACCTAAAATTATTTTATCCACCTCTCATATGAAATATTTTAGTTCAAAACTATAATTTAAAAATTATAATTTCAGAATAATTTAATAGAATTGTGAAAAGAAACGCCCATCCCCAACAAAAGTAATGTTAAAATGCTTATAAAGAAGTCTATTCATAAATTATCTTATTGATGTATTTGTTATACGGGAATTGTAATTATATAATATGTTATGTTAAGAATAAATAAATTAAAATATAATAATTGTTCTTTAGGAATTATTTATCACAAGGACATTTTATATGAGAATTTTTGGCTAAAATCTAAGATATATTTTTGTGTTATCCTAGTGGATAAAAAAAATTGTGTTATTTAAAAAGTAACAAAATTTATCCTTCTATTAAAATCTATCAAGAAACTCAAGACACTAACACAAAAATGTGCCAACTATGTGTCTTTTTTCTCTAAACCTTTTAATTATTTTTTCGTGATTGTCTTCTACCTTCCGAAAAGCAAGGATTTTGAATTCGCTTTCTCTTCAACTAAAATCAATCTAAGCTTCTTGAAAATATAATTCGTCGCTCAAACTTTTTTATATTCTTACCAACTTAAAGAACTATGATTGTTGAAGAAAATGTGATACATGTTGTTGCTTATCGCAAAATAAAATAGAAGCTCGTTAGATTTTCTCTTCTTCCTCATTCATGTAGTGATTTAATTAGTTAATAACTTAATGTATTTTACTTATATACTTCACAACTTCATTTATATGAAATTATTGCCTTCTAAGAATTATTAGAAATAATTAAACTTTTCAAAGTCAACATTAAAATGTCATTTACATATTTGGTAAAAGGTCTAAAAGATTTGCCAATTTTGTTTATTTTCTCATTCTAATATGGATAATCTCATTATTGTACTCATTTTCAATATATAAAGAAACACTAGGATGATATAGAAGTTACAATAAAATGAAAGTAGGATTAAATTAGATTTCGGTCATTGTTGGGTATCTTAGCATTGAGATTGATATTGTAGTGACATCAATGATAGATTCAACAATTTGGTGAATTCAAAATATTTGCTTTACGGAGGTGAAAGATAGTCAGTGAAGGCGTTTTTGAAACTTTTAAAGGAAAAATCACGTATTTAGCATGTTTTGATGCTGGTGTTGTGAGTTTCTTGACAAATTTTAATAGAAGTATGAATTTTGTCACTCTACCAACAATATAAGAATGTTTTTATTAATTAGTATAATTCTATTATGTTAGAAGAATGAGTAAAAATTGGGGTATCAACATGTTTGCTTTTTGTCATTAAATTTCAAATTATGGGTATCTTTGTCATTTTGTTTTTTATCTTTTCAAAGAGTACTGCCCTAAACATTACGTGGCTTTTACTTGTATTGCCAACAATAAAGTATATCAACAATACATGATTTTATCTATACGCTCCCCTTCAATTCTACCTCGGCCAAGAACTCCACAAATATCTCAAAATCAAGGCACATCAAGATCGCCTAGCCATTTGGACTCTGAGGTCTGTTAAAAGTTTGCCTTTTGTTGAATATCTGGAACTTGAAAGTAATAACATTTTGTTTTTAGCTTAACTTTTGTTTGGTTGTTGCATTTTTATCTAGGGACCTCCTCAAAACTTAATGTCTAGGCATGATCCCCCTTCAACTTGGAGGAACTGTACAATTGTTTTTCGTTGGTGATATCAAATTTTGGTCTAATATTTTTTAAAGTTAATATTTTTAAACATCTTATTAATAAAATAGTTCAAAATACATGTTCAACAATTTTAATGTAATTTATCAATAATTATCCTTATTTTTAAAAATGTTAGAATTTTTATCAGTTAATTTTGATTACATTATATTTTGTCATAATCAGTAGTATATGTTGTTAATATTTATTTAATTTGATTAAATCACCATTTTTTACATGTCATTGGTTATGTTTATTACATCGGTTAATATTTATTTTATTCGTTACATTTGTTAATATCCATTTGATGTTTTTAGTATAATCTAGAAATACATTTTAATACACATAAGATTTGCATACATAACTATTTATTAGATCATCTCCAACCCAACACCAATTTTTACACCATTTTGGTGTGTGACACCAAATTTGGTGTAACACTATTCATCACACCAATTCATTTTATTGAATATTTTAATATTATTTCATTATACAAAACTTTTATCAAACATTATATAAATTGTATGTTTTAATTAAATCTCTTGTATATTTGTAATATTTTTATAACATTAATTTTAGATATAAAAGTTAGCTTTTTTCATAAATTAATTTTTCTATATATGACTTTTTTATTATGTATAATGTATAGTATTTGCTAGCAGTTTATATTATTTAAAAAATTATGGTATAAAATATTTTATATTAAACGAATATAAAAGAAAATAATATGAATTATATATGGTGAATGGTTTAGAAAAAAATGGTTTTGTCAAATAAGAAAAATACAAATGAAATAAGAAATAATAATATAATAATGAAGAGAGAGAAAAATATTCTTTTTTGGTGTAAAAATTTGGTGCAGTGGGCTGGAGTTAATTTACACTAAAATAGTGCTGACACCAAATTTGGTATAAAATTTGGAGATGCCCTAGGACCATCTCCAACTCAACACCATTTTAGTGTGTGAATAGTGTTACACCAAATTTGATGTAACACTATTCATCACACCAATTCACTTTATTTAATATTTTAATATTATTTTATTATACAAAACTTAAACATTATATAAATTATATGTTTTAATTAAATTTCTTGTATATTTAATTATTTTTTATGTAATATTTTTATATTATTATAATTTTAGATATAAAAGTTAGCTTTTTTATAAAGTAATTTTTCTATATGACTTTTTAAAAAAATTAAATTTATGTTAATTCTACTATAAATTATAATTGGATATAACTACAATTAACCTTCACAAAAATTATCGATTTCAACAATTTCTAGCTTGAAATAAAGGACTAAAAAGCTCATTTTGAACTACGTAATGCATTAATAGAGCATTTATGGTAGCACCGTAGTGATCTTGAAAGTTTTTTTATAAAGAAAATTAACCCAGACATACAGTGGCCAATGCCCAAAAAGACAAAACAAACTTTAGGTTTCCTAATCTTTGTCTCTATCATCTTTCCTTATCAGGTGAGTATAAAAAATGTATTCCTTCCTTCACTTGTTATTTTCGTTCCCTGTACAACTGAGGTGCTGTCTTTCTCTCTTCAAGTTTTGGGATACTTAATAGTCTACCTTGATGATGCTTTGGCTCCTCTGTGCGTTACAAATGTATTCAGGAGGTAAGTGTTCTCCTTGATGATAGTTGTTGTTTTCAGTGGTGATTTTCAATTTTTCTAGCTCTAATTCGCAATGTTGGTATCTGCGTTTTGTCACTGTTTATTTGTTTTCTAATATTTCTTGGAAGATCCACAAAATCTGTATATTCTTTTGAATGATGTGTATTCACTACTTCATTTTTCAATAGATCTGTCACGCTATTAGCTTCTCTGAATGTATGTGTGATTGAAGCATTTATTTCATGTGCTCTCTTTCTTATTGTTTCTCCTCTTTCGACCATTTCCCAAGGTATTTGCCATTGTCCCCTTATCATTTTCACGAGGCTTAGGGAGTCTGTTTCAATTGTGACCTCTTTTAATTGTCTTCCCAAACAATACTCCAGTGCTTCATAGATTGTCATTAGCTCAACCTCCGTATTTGTTATATTCCCAAGTCCTGCAGCTCTTGCATATACTAAATCTCCCTGTGAATCCCGTAGGCAAAAGACATAAGAGCTTAGGTTTGGGTTCCCTTTTGACGCTCCATTAGTATTGCACTTCAACCTATGTGTGTTTGGAAATGTCCAGACCACATTGTGCACATGTAGTTTGGGTCTGTAATTCATTTGCTTCTCAACTATGTCAGGCCATTATTTTGACTCTAAGTGTATTCAAAGATATACACTCTTCACCAACTTTTTAACCATATCTTGCACCTGCATCACCATCCCATTGAGAGTAGTTTTTCCTTCATGCTTCATGTTATTCCTTCATTTCCATAATGTCCACTTGACTATTGATGATATTGCTCTTAGTATACCTTGGAATTGTGGTGTGGTCTTGTGTTTCTACCATGTAATGATTACTTGTTCTAAGTGCATCCCGTCCATATATATACCTGAAAAACCAGCAAACTACCTCCAAAGCCTATAGGCAACGGAGGCCGTTAGAAAAATGTGTGTTATTGTTTCTTTTTTTTTCTCACTACACCAGCACCTGATACAACATGGATCTTAATTCTTTTTAAATTAACATCAACGGGGATTCTTCTTCTCCATACCCTCCCTAAGAAGAAATTCACTTTAAAAGGCAATCCCTTTGTCCATATAAACTCATAGTCAACTCTAGTCTCCAGTTTTGTTCTCATCATCCTCCATGTTAATTTCACTGTGAAGTTTCCTTGGGTATTGCCCGTCCACCACGGGACATCATTATCTTCAGAGTTAGGGGGCTTTATACTCTCTATAATGTACTGCACCATTTCGGATGACAATTTTGTGGTTAGCTGTTGTTCATCCCACGTTCCTTCTATGATAAACTCATTTACTTCTAACTTTTCTTCACTAGTCGTTGCAAAGGGTGGCAAACGGATCGGTTTTTGTCCGGTCCGGTCCGGTTCCCGTACCGGTAAGACCGGTACCGGTTGAACCGGTAAGGAACCGGTCTTATAGGTACCGGAATCGGTACCGAAACGGAACTCGGTTTTTTATCCGGTTGATCCGGTCCGGTAAGAACCGGTTCCGGTCCGGTAAGAACCGGTTTCGGTCCGGTAAGAACCGGTTCTGGTCCAGTTCAACGGTCAATTTGAATTTTTTTTATTTATTTTTTAAATGTGAACGTTAAGGAGCCGTTGGGCCCTTTTAGCCGTTGGGCTGGGGCCCAAAACGGCTCCAAACAGCCCCCCCACCCCTCTCTACCCCTTAACACTATAAATATATCATATTTTTTCATTTAAATCACAAATTCACAAACTATTTCATTCATATCTTATAAAATCTCTTAATTTTCAATCTCTCATAAATTCATAATTATTATTTTGTGATATTGACTTGGAGTTCGAATTTCGGAGATTTATTTGAAGTAAATCGGAAGCTTCAATTGGCATCTCTCAATTCTGGCTTTGGTTATATGTCTACTTTTACGTAGACATTCGGTACATTCGTTCCAACTTTAATTTTTTTATTTGTTTATTAATTAAGTTATTTTATTTTTTTGTTATATTATCTTTGCTTGTTTTTCATAATATTAATTATTTTAAACTTGAACATGAATTTTGAAAAATATAGTGGTAAAAGACCAATGTCGGAAAGAAAAAATAATAGGGGAGGAGGAAGTAGTTCTAATTCTAAAAATTTGCCACCTCCTAGATTTAGAATTAATACTAATGATTATACTCATGTTGATGAAACTTCTTTTACACGAGACTCACGACCTATTGAATTTAATTCCGAAAATGAAGTAGATCATGAAACTTTAAATAGATGTTTTACTAATTTTGAGGAAGAATTAGATGAGGAAGTAGAAATAAATGAGGAAGATGATGAGACCCCTACCCCTACTAGTCCGGCTACCGAATTACCGGAACAAGATGAAGTCCCCTCTTTACCTACTTTTTCAAAGACCGTTGTACGTGTTAAAAGATCTTTAGTATGGAAATTTTTGGTACAAAATGAGGAAAAAACTACTGTTACTTGCACGAAATGTAAATTGATCATGAAACATGTAACTACGGGTACACAAGGGGGAACGGGACGACTAAGAACACATTTGAGAAAGTGTAATAAAGAATTTGCTCGCCTAGATGATATAGAAAGGGCTAATAGAAATGGAATACCTCAACCTGAAAATTCTATGGGAGCTGGAGGTTCTAATATGGTTCAAAGTGTATTAAATATGACTAACCCGGCTAGCCGAAGCACACACCGCACATATAGTAAAGAAAAAGATCGTAGAGAATTAGCTAAAATGGTTGCTGTTTGTGGTTTGCCTTTTTCATTTCCTTCACATCCTGGTTTTATTCAGTATATTCGGGAATTGTATAACCCAGATTATGAAGGTATTCCAAGAAGTACAATTAAAAGTGATCTTTTTAAATATCAAAAAGAATATTGTCATTTTCTTCGTTGTTTATTTGTTTATTATGATGGTAGATTATCTATTACTTCTGATATGGGACGTAGTCCTAATGGTAATGATTATTTTACAATTACTGTCCATTGGATTGACCATGAATGGAACATGCAAAAACGAATATTAGGATATAAATATGTTGAAGAAACTAAAACCGGTGCTTATATAGCAACAAAAATAGGCTCTATTTTACAATTTTATGGAATATGTGATAAAATAATGAGTGTCACTTTAGATAATGCTTCTAATAATTTAAAAGCAATTGATTATTTAAAATGTAGACTTTGTCCAATTGATAATGATTCTTTTCATATTAAGTGTGCCGCACATGTGTATAATTTGATAGTAAAAGATGGTATTTCTCAATTTGGAATTTCTTGTGAAAAAATTAGACTTGCTTGTAATTGGATTTTTAAAGCTAAAATAAAAGCTAGAATTACAGAATTTAAAAATCGTTGTAAAGAATGTGGACTTGAATATAGAAAAGTTCCAAAAGAAGTATGCACTAGATGGAATTCTTTATTTGAAATGCTTCAAGTTGCTTATATTTATCAAGAGCCGGTACAATTAGTTTTTAATGCTCATAATGCGGACCCGAATTTGAGAATTGGCTATGAAGATTGGGAAAATACAAAAGAACTTATTGAATTTTTAAGTGTTTTTTATAAAGCAACAAATGCTGCTTCTGGTCAATATTATCCAACTATTTCTTCTGTTTTAGTAAATATTTGTGCTATTTCATCTGAATTTGCAAAATATAAAGGAAAAGATCGATTTGAAAATTCCCTTGCTTTTATGATTGAAAAATTCAAAAAATATTTTTTCCCTATTCCTCAAATCTATTTGACTGCTACTACTTTCAACCCAAATTACAAATTAAAAGGTGTTGAAAGAATGGTTGAAAAGATTTATGCAAATTTAGAAATTAAAGATGATGAAACTCCTAGTGTTGAAGATTGTAAAAGTAGCATATATATAAAAGCTAGAGAGTTATATAATACATATAAATCTATGGAAAAAAATATTCCAATAGTTGAACCTCCATCTTGTAAACCTAGAAGCGATGATACGGATGATTGGATGGATGATTATCTTGAGCTTGAATCATCTACTAATAATGATTTTGATTTATATTTCAATCAGGCACGGGAAAAGATTAGGCATGAAGAAGGACAACTTCAAGCTCCAATATTAGTATGGTGGAAGAATCGTGAAAATCAATTTCCGACCCTTGCTAGGATTGTTCGAGATGTTCTAGCGATTCAAGCATCATCGGTCGCTTCGGAGCAAGCCTTTAGTGCGGCGAGATTTATGATTGGAGATCATCGATATTCATTAGCAAAGGATAGTTTGGAAATATCGGTGTTGTTTCGAGATTGGGTCAATGCCGAAAGAAGAAATACCGGACTACCACAATTAAATAGCCAAATAGAAGACGAAATAGATAAAATATTTGGTGATAATAGTGATGATGGTATGGAAGCAATGGAAGAAGAACGACAAATACAAGTTCCAAATAATGTTTCTTTTGAAATGATACAAAAGTTACGAAAAATTTTTAAAAAGAGTTTCAATTGTTAGTACAATAATTAATATTCAATACCTAGATTATGTACTCTTTGTCTCTTTCTAATATTTGTATTGTACAATTTATTTATTTGAATAAATATACGGCTATTCGCCTTAATTTTCTTTTAAAATAGTCTCTTATATTTAATCCAAGTCATTTTAGAAATTTAATTTTCAACTATTTTAATTTTAGTTTAAAGTTTAAACTTTAATATAAAATTGAATTTTAAGGTTTAAACTTTAATATCAATATAAACTTTAAACTTTAAACTTTAAAATCAATTTTAAACTTTAAATTCAATATAAAGTTATAAACTTTAAAATTTAAAGTCAATTTTAAACTTTAAACTTTAAAGTTTAAACTTAAATTCAATTGAAACTTTAAAGTAACTTTAAAGTTTAAAGTTTTAAATTGAAGTTTTTTAATAATATAATTTTATTAATTAATAATATAATATTATATAATAAATAAAGTTAATAAAAAATAAATAAAATTACCGGTACAAAATGATCTGGTAAGAACCGGTTCCGGTCCGGTCCAAATCGGTTCCAATCCGGTAACTAAGGGACCGGACGGAACCTTTGGAAATTTCCGGTAAAACCGGTTCCGGTAACGAAATCCGGTAACGAGGACCGGTTCCGGTAAAACCGGTCCTGTTGATCCGGTCCTGTCCGTTTGCCACCCTTAGTCGTTGCACTATCAAAATAATATAGGGCACTCATTCTTGTCCAATTATCAAACCAGAAGATTGAGGATCCTACCTTGATCTGCCACCTTATGTATGCTCAACTTATCCCTTATAATTATCATCTTTCTCCACACATGTGATACACCTCATCCCATGGCTATGACAGGGTGATTTTTTTGCAATACTTGTTCCACATAAATGCATTCCACAAAGATGAATATGATGTTCTAAAATTCCACCAAAGCTTTGCAAACAAGGCTTTGGATACATCATGTAGTGACCTGAAACCTAGGCCCCCCTTCTTTTTTCGGGTAGCACATGTTTTCCCATGACACTCAATGTTTGTTTTTGGACCCAGCAGCATTTTCTCAGAAGAATTCGCGAATAGTTTGTGTAACTGCTTTATTACACTGACGGGTAAGTTTATTGCTGACAGTATATACATGGGCATTGAATGTAACACGTGTGCTATTAAAACATACCTCCCACCATACGAAAGAAGTCTATTCTGCCACAACGCCATCCTCTTCGCCACCGTTTTAACCAAATCTTCAAAATGAGTTTTATTCTTCCTGCCATAAAAAATTGGGCATCCCAAATACGTGAAACGAAATTTACCCTGCCTAACTCTTGTTATTCTTCTTATCCGATTACATTTTATAGTGGGCACCTTCTCATGTAAATAACAAACACTCTTTTCTATGTTTATCATTTGCCCTGACACCACCTCATATTTTCTTAGTACCCTCATCATCATCCTTATAGATTTAGGTTGACCCGAGCAAAACAAAATTGTGTCATCCGCATAGGACAAATGATTGATTTGTGGACTCCATTTCGGCTTCCCAAAACCCTTAAACTTCATATCTTCAAATAAAGCATTCAGATTCCTAGACACGACTTCAGCTGCTATTATAAACAAAGTGGATCACCGGTTTCAGCCCTCTTGAAGATTGAAAGAAACCAAAAGATTTCCCATTCTTTAAAACAGAATACAGTTGTTGCTAATCAACCTTATAATCATGTCAATCATCCTTTATGAAAAACCAATTTTTCTTAGGACATGTATAAGGTATTTCTAGGAGACCCTATCATATGTCTTTGCCATGTCCAGCTTCACCACTACATTATGCGTTTTGTTTCTCTTGTTTATGTCCCTTATAATCTCTTGAGCTAAAAGAACATTTTTCGTTATGCTACTCCCTTTAACAAACCCCGACTGATTCCCTTAAATCAATTTTGGTAACATTACTGACACTCTATCGTGAATTAGTCCTGATATGATCTTGTTTGCAAAAGTACTTAGACTAATAGGTTGTAAGTCCCTAAAATTGTCCACCATCTCTTTCTTTGGAATTAAAACAAAATTTGTATGTGTTATGTACCTAGGGAGTTCAAACCACTAAAAAAGACCCTTACCATATTCCACACATCCTCTCCAATGATCTCCCAGCAGCTCTAAAAAAATAAACCAGAAAATCCATCTTGTTCATTTGCACTATTTCCATTTAATTCAAAGACGACCTGTTTCACCTCTTCTTTAATTGGGACCCTCTCAATTTCATGATTTTGGATCTCTGTTATTATCTTAGGGATATTCTGAATCATTGAGTAGTCAGTTGCCTCATGTGTCTCTCTGAATTGATCCTTGAAAACATTAATTGCTTCTGTGATGAAGTGATAATATCTCCATGTCTTGTCTTTATTTCATTAATGTTCAGTTTTTTTTTTTTAAATATGCATGAAAGAAACCAGTATTCTTATCACCCTCTTTGAACCACCTCATTCCAACCTTCTGCTTCCAAAAATCTTATTCAATCTTCTTATACCTCTTTAATTCTGCATTAGCCTTGCTAAGTTCAGCTATGTTTACCTCCGTTGGTAATATCTCCAACTGTATCTCCTTTCCCTTAATTACATTCTCAAAAGTTACAATTCTTTGGAAAATGTTTCCAAATGTGGTTTTACTCCATTGTGCTAATACAATCTTTAACATTTTCATCTTTACATGAACAATAGCAAATGCAGATCCTGTGACTTTTTTTTTCAACTCTCTTCCACGATCCTTTTAAAATAAGCATGATTAGTCCAGAAATTCAAAAACTTGAAAGGCCTGATGATTGGATCTTGTTTTGAGTTACAAACCACATGTAGAGGGGCATGGTCTGAGCCCTGTCATATTAAGTGATGCACTTCACTTTTTGGCAGGTTCATGAATGTGTTATTGCCAAAAACTCTGTCCAACCTCTTAAAAATGCATGCCTCTTATATTTTGTCATTTCACCATGCGTAAGTATTCTCATTAAACTTCAGTTCATTCAGTGCACAAGATTTGATACACTGAACAAAATCCTGAGTTTCCATCTGTGACACTGGTAGTCCCCCACACTTTTCTGAATCATCCCTGGTATGTTTTGCATCGCCATGCCTTCCATATCCTCCCATAGTTCTAATATTTCAATTGCACTACATCTTATATATACAACCGTTACAACAAATCTATCTTGTGTACCCTTCAATTTGAACTTCATAGTGAGTTATTGAGTAGTATCAGATGAACTTTTTTCTTTCCAGTTATCTGCCCAAAAAATCCAGATTTTTGCTGAGTAGCTAGACTTAGCATTTTGTAACCCCAGCTTTCTTCTATAGTTCTCCAGTTCTGAAGGACTTTGAAAAGGTTCTAATATTGCAATGTATGAATAATGATGTCTTGTATTCAGGTCAATTACTCTCTTAAAAGAATTTTGAGATTTAACCGACCTGATATTCCAAAATAGGACTTTGTCTATCATTGATCTGATGTATATGAAGATCCCTTCTTACTCCTTGTGTTTATTTGTGAGGGTTGATTCAACCTGATTCCTCTTTTATTTTTCACCTTTAATCTCTCTATTTGTGTTGGTGATAGGTCTTCACTTCTTCCAATGTTATCTATGTTTGCTTCCAAACTCTCATCCTCCTTTCTATCTTGTTTTTGTTGTTTCTCCTGTGTAGTAAGGGTGTGAATTTTTAGTTGTTCTTTCGCCACTCTATGCTGATCTAGGGTTCTCCCTCATTTCTCTAATGACTCAACCATCTCCTCTTGATTTTGATTTGTGGTCTTTTACTACAGAACTGGTGAAGCATTTGTGCTATGTGAGAATCCTATTTCTTCGTTTCCATCCCTCATTCTACTCAACTCATCTTCCTTTAGCCCCTCCACCGAGTGAAATGGTATAGACTTCTCTACTCCTTTATTGCTACTTTGTACTTGTTTTTCCTTTTGAATTGATGATTGCCCCTTTTTCCTTTCCAGTAGTATCCCCAACTTCTTCACTACGCTTCTTATCCTTCCCTATTTTCTTCTTGAAGAGTCTTTTTCCCTTTGTTGAATTCATTGTTTCTTCTTGGTCGAGATCCGTTTCCACCATCTCTTTCCCCTTTTCTCCCACCATTTCAATTGTTTCTATATCATTTTCTCTACCTTCCCCTAGTGCTCCATACATGTTATTTGTTTTAATGTTTTGATCCTTGATAGGGTAATTCCTGGGATTCTATACTCGTTTTCTTTTGCTCCCTCTCATAAACTGTTCCCCTTGTCTGATTCTATTTTTTCTTTTTTGCTCTTTAAAGTCATTGATTTCACCTGGGATTTCCACATTATTTGTTTCTTTTGATGTCCCTACTATTTCTTCTGTATTTTCCTTGTTCCTCTGTGTTGCTGTAACTTCCTCATCCTCTTTTGGGTAAAACTCTGGGTGAATGATAAAACATTCTTTTTCGTTGTGCCTTTGTAACTCACATGAATTAGAATATTTCAGCACATAATCATATTTAATGGTAATCCACTTCTCCACAACTTCCCCCGTCCCTTTTCTTACTCCCACATTGATTTTATTAGGGAAATCTCCCAGAAGATCCACTTCCACTTTCACCCTAGCACAACTTGACCTTGTTTTATAAGGTTGCCATATGGACTTGTAAAGGTTTTCCAACTGCGGATGCCAAAGAGAAGATTGCTTCCTTGCCAAAAAAATTAGGAGGGAGTGATGGAAAAGATATCCAGGCAATTTCAATTGATGTTTCCTCTTCTGGGTCGAACATTGGGTCCCACTTAAAGGTTTTCATGTGGTAGGACCAGTAGTTATGGGTAATATAGAATTGTTGCTTTGATAGTAGTGTTGCATAATCCTCCAGCAGTGTTGTCCTGATTAGGATGTATCGATTGCTCAACAAACCAATGTTAACATCGTCTTTCAACTCGCATTGTTTTGGTATCAATCTTCTCAGTTCCTGAATCTCTGGCCATCCGTATGAAAAAATTTCAGTTACTGCAAATTGTAGTTCTTCATTGACGATCATCTGTGCTACTTCCTTCTCCTCCAAGCTATTTGTGGTTCATCATGAAGATATGTGACTTGTTTCATCAAAACAAGAATGTGTTGTGGATTGTTTGCTATAATTGTATTCGCATAGGTGGTTATGGATGGATTATTAACGACTCCTTGTGGTGTTGGTACCACCTTCAAAGGATGAGGCTGACCAACGGTCGCTGTGGTCATCAGTTCTGACGAGTGTAGGAAAAGTAGGGTTCCGCCCAACGATATTTTTCTGGTCTTGAAAGTTGAATATTTAGGTAGAATTTAAAATAATTTTTTCATTTATGTAATGTTTATTTAATTGTATTTCATTAATGATTTCACTTTTATTTCTATTATTCATTATTATGTATAATGTATAATATTTGCTAGCAATTTATATTATTTAAAAAAATATGGTATAAAATAATTTTATATTAAACGACTATAAAAGAAAATAATATTAATTATATATGGTGAATGTTTTATAAATAATTTGTTTTATGAAAAAATAAAATATAATTGAAATAAAAAATAATAATATAATAATGAAGAGAGAGAGAAACATTCTTTTTTGGTATAAAATTTGGTGCAATGAGTTGGAGTTGATTTACACTAAAATGGTGTCAACACCAAATTTGGTATAAAATTTGGTGTTTGGGTTGGAGATTTCCTTAACCAATGATTTTGACCCACGATTTTGAATTCATGATATTGTACAGTTTTTATTTTTCTTATTTAAACAATTGTATAGTTAGGGGGTGGTGGATATTTTAAAAATTTGGGGTATATTATTTTAGATTATTTACAAGTTCTTTCACTGTTCATTGCCTTTGCTGACCACCACCCCCACCCCCAAACCACGGTTATGTTCATTGCTAGAACTCCAAGTTCCACATCTTGTTTTCCTCCATAGTTGCAGCTACCAGCAGTTTTGGTGAGCCACCAACGAGCTTTGAGCTTGCAATTAACCACTACCAAAAGACCTCTCCTCTCCCTCTTCACCACCATTGACCAGCCAATAACGAAAAATAACAACACCAAAATCCCACTCTGAAACCCCGATTCAACCAAAAACAAAGCCATCACCACTGCTTCCTCCTTCCTCATTGCTCGAGTTTCTCCATTAATGGTGAACTCCAAGCTCACTTGCAAGCTCCAAGCTTTTACTCGCGGCAAACAACAACCAGACCCACAAAACCCCAAACCAGATTTCCACAAAAAACAACTAGAAATTGGGAAATTGACGATTCTTTAAAAAAGTTTTTGGTTGGGTTAGTTTAAGGGCATGTTTGGAAGGACACCCTGGTAATTGAATTTGGTGTAATTACGCTATATGTCCTGTTTGGTTGGACAAGTAATTACTTGGTCAGCCGGTAATTGGTTAACTGACAGGGGTAATTACAGTCAACAATTTACATGCAGAGGCCGTGAATTGCTGGTAATTACAAGCTGATTACTTTTTAATTTTTTTTCTATTTTTTTTTGTTTGAATTTTTTTTACTTCTATTATTTTAAGTTCTTTTTTTATTTTTATTATTCTAAATTTTTTTAAAAGTTTATTTTATATTTTATATTATTATATTTCATTTTCTTCTTGTTCTCAACCTTACTTTACGTGATTCTATGCAATTTTTTCGTATTATCTATTTCTTTATGCCATGCTTATTTTCTTATTAATATAATTTTATTAGTATTTTAATTTTTAAATTAAAATATAATTTATTGTTAAGTAAGGTTATAGACTTATGTTTTCTTTTTTTAAGAAAAAAATAAAAATAAATCATATTTATGCATGCTATGTTGAAGTTTGTATCATGTTAAATTTTTTGTTTTGAATTTATAACTTATGTTATATTTTTAGTTTCATTTGTTTTAGTAATATTGAATTCACTTGCACGTCATTTTTTAATCAAACTTGGTAGATTATCTTTTTGTCAAATATTTAATAATTTATGACATTTTATTTATATATTAATATTTTTTATCAAACATGCATTTCACGATGTTTCTAAAAACTTCATACTTTTAGTTTTTACGATCAATTCAATTGAAATATATTAATTTGAAAAAATATAAATCAATTATTTTTTCATTATATAGGTTAAAGAATATATGTTTATTAATTAATATACTTTCAAAAAAGAATATACATCTTAAATATTTAATTTAATGTCATTTATAAAGTTTCTTATTTGTCTAGTATAAATTTTAAATAATTAATTTTTTATTTTTAAAATTTAATATAATTTTATGATTGCAATTGTGCATCCAAACAGAACATGTGTAATTACACTGTGGAATTCAAACAGGTCAGTGTAATTACTAGACAGTGTAATTACTAGGCTTGTAATTACTAGCCTAGTAATTATACCAATTCCACTTACCAGATAGTTTTCCAAACAGACCCCTAAGTGTGAGTGGGTTATGTAGGTGGATGGACGAATATGGGTGGATTTTAAATTTTTTTGTTTAATTAATTGGTCAAACTGGGTCCCTTCGTAAGATTGTGTCACATGTCCTTATTTGTTCTTCCGTTACAGTGAATAACATATATGTTTTAGTGTCACATGTCCTTATTTGTTTTTCCGTTAGAGTGAATGACATATATATTTTAGTTTTTGGACGGTAGAGACATCAATGTCCCAAAAGTCTGACAGATGGTATCTTTATACCATTTCCAGTAGTTCGGGATATATTTGTCCTATTTCCTTAATAAAGGCACACGAAAGTGCTTAATTCATTGGGAGTTATTTATTGAAGCATTACACAAAGTGTTAATTAATTAACAATAATAACTTAATTATCGTTAAATATATATTTTAGAGGTAATTAATACTCTGTAAATGTTTCAAAAGTCTATAACAATATTTGGTTCAATGACAATTAGCTGATTTCATAAAGACTTTAGTACTCTATATTAATATGCATATTTATTGTCGTTAAAAACTATTTTTTCCGATTTAAACGAATTGTGCTAAAATAACGAGTGCTAGCCCGTGCTAATTCTCATCTAGTATAAACATGTACTTTAGATTCAGCTCATAATTTTAAAATATATTCAAAAACTCTTTAATCTAAAGATACCCTTATTCATATATAGTCAATACACTTATTAATTAATTTTCCTTTTATTTTATATAAACTAGCTATCATATCAATATCAATTATATAATATTTAATTTACAATATTTAATTAGAATAACTTATGTGTGATAAATCTATTGAATTACTGAATAGTCCATTTACTAGATACATGAATTAGTTACATTTATATATGTATATTCCCTAGGTTCTATGAACTATTTTGGATAAAAATGTATTCATTTAGACATTTAATATAGTGACTTTTGAAGTGATTTATCAACATATAAATAAGATTTGTTATTTAAAATTGTAAAATAGCTTGAAGACATTACATTCTATTCTCCACATATATCAAGTGTATATTTCTTGTAGTATTATTGCTCATATTTTATAACATTATGTAAATTTTAGTAAAAAAATCGAACATGATATAAAATAATAGTAATAACTTGTCTTAGAGTCCGTTTGAATTGATTTTAAAAAAGTAGCTCAAAAAATAAAAAAATAAAAAATAGGGAGATGCTTACTTTTGATTTTTAACCTTTTAAAAGTTATTTTTAACTTTGTCAAACAATCCCTAATTTATTTTAAGTTATTTCTGACCAATTTTAATTTATTTTTTATATTTATTAAAAACACTATTAGAAAGTCATAAAATAACTTAATAAAATAGATTTGATTAACTTTTAAATCATGTCAAACACGTTTTAGAACCAAACGAATCATAACGGGTCATCTTGCGTCCAAACATAGGAGATCCGATCCGCTGCGGGAAAAAAAGGTCCATAGAAAATAAAAAGAAAAAAAATGGAAAAATGCAAAAAGTAGGCCGTGAGCAAGAAGTATCGGATAACGCTTCAACTCTCGGACGCCTGCCCTTCATTGCTGCCGCCTGTATCGACTTTGTTTCAGGTTCTTGGATTTTAGGGCTTATTTCTACATCTTTCTTTCTCATGTTGTGATTTACATAATTAGAGCCTTCACAACCCTATGTTGTTTCAATTCGATTTCCTCGTATCTGAAACCCTGGCGAGAATTATACAAACAGTCTCTTTGATATCTAATTTGGGCTTTTGGGTATTCCACAACTTTTCTCTTTGCTTGCTTAAATATAGTAAATTTTATCAATTTACTGTGTCTGCTTATTAATCTTATATTTTCTACTTTTTCGGTCGTGTAAACTCTGCGTATCATTATCTCTCTGTTGTAATTTTTTTTTTGTTGGAGGTTGATAATGGAGCGAGGATTGTATGATTATCCCTTTACAGTAATCTCACTGTAATCTTAATCTTTTTGATCTCTGAAAGTTGACTTGATCTACTTCCCTTGGCTAGTGGCTACAGCCTACAAAGATATATTAACCGGGTCACTGAAAAATATCTTACTTGTTTCCTTAATTGAACAGGCATGCCAATGAGCTATTGTACTTTATGAAGCTTGTTTATTTATTGTATTTTGCCTCTTCTGTCTACTTGCTTTTAACAAACGATTTTACCTCATCTGCGTGTCAGTGTACTTGATTGTATGCCAATTTCCACCTTTCTGTTTTACAATTAAGGATAGGTTGTGGGTAGTTGGACCCCTGATGCTCTTGAACACATCTTTTCAAAGCAATTGTAAAGTTAGCTTACTTATTTTTTATTTTGTTTTTAGAAGTTCTCGACTTACAATTCATAGAGTCGGCCTCGTTGATCAAAATTGAGAGAGCATGATTATGTTGTAGTGGTAATTATTTTGGCATGCTTTGACAATGGTGGCTGATCAGTGGAAGAAACGTCTACGTGCTATCAACAATATTGACTGTCCTCTGGACCCCCATGGACTGAAGAAGAAGAAGAAGCAGGGATTAGCAAGATATAATTTGAAGTTAAGATCCAACGTTTCTTTGGTTTGGGATGACAAAAAAAGGTGTGTTCTTGCCAAGAAGGAGCAAATTGGCATTTCACAGAGAGAATTGACTCCCTTTTTGGATTCTCTCTCACATCACCATAGCATATTGGCTGATGTTTTTACTCTACCTCATGAAACTTTTGAACTCAATAATTTAAGTGAGGTCCTCTCCCACGAGGTAACAGTCTATCAAGTTATGTATGCTAAATACTTGTTATTGGAAGGTATAGTTACCCTTATATCTTACTCTCTGGTAATTGATTTAGGTTTGGCAGGCAAACTTGTCAGAAGATGAGAGAGGATTTCTTACGCAATTTTTGCCAGAAGGGTCAGGACCAGATGATATTGTCTATAAATTACTGGGGGAGGAAAATTTTCACTTCGGAAATCAATTTCTTAAATGGCAAGTCTTCCATTGCTTAATATCTCAATATGTTTGACATTCAGCAATTTTTCTGTTTTTTCAAATCGGAACTTTGTAGTTGAGGTTCCTGTGACTTCTATTGTTACTTCGTACTGTAGAATTTATGGTGGGCTCTTAATATTTTGTTTTCCATCTGACAGTACTTGGATTGGTTTTCTCATTTTAGGGAATCATCAAATTTTGATGGAATTATAGTTCCTTTTATATAAAAATAAAATAAAAGAAAGCTAGGATATGCTTTTGAATTAAATTGAGATTAGAGTTACTGATTTAAGCATCATGTTCTTCTGATGAGATTGGAAATTATAGACTGTGGAGCAATTGTTTTAACGATGCAACGAGAGGTCGAGAGATTCATGGAGAAAAAAAGATGAACAAAGGGTTCCTAGTGTTTGTGGATGTAGTTTGGTGTGATTATAATATGACACGTCGATTGTTGTTTAATGGGTTGAATAAATGGATTATGAGGATCATAATACACCAATGTATCAGCTGTATATGTGCCACATCCCTATATTTCTATTAAATAGTGTAGTATACTTGATATTGTTAGTATGCTAGGTAGCATTTACATAGGACCAATTAGAGGAACCACACATCTTAACTTTTAATAGAACCTAATCTGACATGCAATCAACCTCCCACACTCTGGCTGTAAATATTTTCCCTAATCTAGTCTCTGATATTACCAAATGTCATTTCACGTTAGGAGTCTGGAGAAGCATCTGCTTTCCTGATTATGGAACTAGCACCGTGTGATTGTTTTGGCCTTGAATTGCAGTTCTCTAACCATCTGAGACCTCTTTTCTACTTTCTTAGTAGGGCATGTTCTATCTTATCACCTGTGTATTGCTTCTATGGACTTTTGTTAAGTAGGTACACAATTTTTTTTTGACACTAGTAACATTTGTATTTCAGTCAGTACTACCTTAGTACTGAAAAACCATATTTACACAAAAGAAGAAAAGGGTTGTAGTCTTTTCAATGCAAAACCAAGATCTAGATAGACCCTAAAACATCTATGATTGACTCAGTCTCATTGGAATAGACATTTGTACATCAAAAATAAAACATCAAAATACATTTAAGCTTGACTTCCTGCTGGTTGTTGTTCCTATTTTCAAAACATCTATCATATCTCTCTCTCCATATTGTTCACCATATACGAGCAGGGATCATCCTCTATCTTTCTCTGTTTGTAGCCCCAACTCCAGCCTCCTCCCAACTGAAAAGAGTCTCATCAATCTTACTAGGCATACTCCAAGAAATGCCTCTGAGATTAAGGAAAATCTGCCACAGTTGATCAGTAAAATCGTAGTGTAGAAAGAGGTGTCTTACTGGCTCTATATCCTTACCACATAAGTAGCATCTGTTGCATAGAGATATACCTCTCTTGGTCACATTGTCCAATGTCAGAATTGCTTCATTGGCTAGTAGCCAGGTGAAGCATGGCACTTTTTGTGGCACTTTGACTCTCCAGATTTGCTTCCAAGGCCATTTAAATCCTTGATTCTCCCTAAGACTTGCTTGTTTATATCCTTCCTTCACCCTGTGTCTTCCTTTGTTCTACCCATGCCACCATAAATAATCCTCACCTGTTTGGATTCCTTGGAAACTCTCCAGTAGCTTGAAAAGTTCAATCATTCAGGGAATTTCCCCGTCATTCAAGTTTCTTCTAAGGATCAAATTTAAGTAGGTACGTAATTGTGCACTTATTACCCTAATAACTTAGAGCCCTTTGGATTGACTTAATAAAATAGCTTCTAAGTCGAAAAATAAAAAGTCAAACTTAAATGACTTTTTAAGTTAAAAAATAAAAAGTAGGGAGTGTGCTACTTTTGGTTTTTAACTTTTTTTAAGTCATTTTAAATTTATTTTTAAGTTATTTTTAACTTTACCAAACACTCCCAAAAACTAAAAATAACTTAAAAATAGGTTTGACCAACTTTTAAGTCAATCCAAACAGGCTCTTACTCTATTGTGTCAACTATCTTAAAAATATCCCTAAATCAACACCTCAAGATGTAAAAGAGGTTAGCATAGATTACCTTAGAGAAAATACATAATTACCCCATTAAAGTAAGACCTATTTTTAAGTAAACACTTAAACTTTGCGGGGGACCTTTTACCCCCTTATTCTTATTTATAATAAATTTATTATCCCATTATAAGCCTATGTGGTAGGTAGAGTGTAATTCACTCGCCAATAGCGAGTGAGCTAAGCCAAAAAAAAAAAAATTATTTATTTTAACATTTATAATTAGAAATATTATTTTCTTTTCTTTACTTTTGTTTATTTAATTGAACTTTTTCAATTCATTCTTTTCCATCATCTTCTTCACCCAAATTCAAAAACCCAATTACCTTTTCTTTATCTTCTTCAACTTAGAAGAGCCATTTACTCCACCCATTTTTATCACTTTTTTTCTTGTCTTTGCTTCTCGTTGTTCCTTTTTCTCCTTTTATCCCTATTTTTTTTAAAAATAAAAATATATGAACTCCATTATTCGATTGATTTGGGAGTATTAAGAAACTCCATTTTTGTTTTTATTTTTGGTTTGAATATAGAACTCCATTACCTTGCTTTAGTGACTTGAGAGCTGAACTGATTTGGTTGTATTTATTTACTTGAACTCTATTACCTTGTTTTAGTAACTTGAGAGCTGAATTGATTTGGTTGTATTTATTTACTTATAATTTTTCACTGATGTTTAATGTTAAGAAAAATAATCTATTGTAATGGAGTTTCGTTGCATCATTATTGTAATACTGCTAGAAAGAAGATGGTAGATTGGGGTGATTATTAATTTTTAATTTAATAGTGATTTTATCCATTTTAATCTAGATTTAGCAATAATTTGGTGATATTTAGTGGCGAAAATAGTGTTATAACAGTGAAGCGTCATGGAGGCTATGTCGAAGGCGGCAATGGCTGCTCCGTTGGAGGATTTACAACAAAGAACAACGGGTTTGAGTAATGAAGGTTGAAGAAGAAAGAGGAAAAAATGAAAATAAAGTGAAATAAATTAGAAAAAATGAAAATGAAACTAAAAATTAAGAGTTACACAAATTTAATACGTGGCAGACAACAATTGGTGCGTGATTACACTTTTTTTCTTGCAATTGAGGTTTGGCGAAAAGTGGGATATTTATAACACTCTTAAATTGTTTATGGGGGTACTAGGACCCCCACAAAGTTCAAGTGTCTCTTTTGAAAAACAGGTCTTACTTTAATGGGGTAATTTATTTTCTCATTACCTTATAATAACTTAGTATTTTTCATGATCATTTGTACCAGAGCCATAGCTGTCACACGTCCATATTTTAAGCATATCCTTTCTGCATAGCATGTATAGATACTTTAAACTCTTTTCATTTTCAAGTGCTTAATACTTCTGATTGGAGAGATTTTGGGCTATGGTTGAAACATTCGGATAGTCTACCTTTGAAAGTACTTTTCTGTTTCCATTTATAGTTTACTATGCAGGCCTACCTTTGCATATATTTGGGACAGATGAGATTTAACCCTTCACATGGATGGTCTGAGAATCTCATATTATCAAAATCTCTGGCATCTTTGCAGGGGTCAGATGATTTGTTCTGGTAGCTTTCACCCTGATAATGTTATGCGTCAGGAGCAGCTTTTCAAGTCTAACAAGAAGGCATATTACATGGAATTACAAAATTACCATGACAAGTATGCAGTTTTCTCAACTGTATTTTTCTTAACCTTTAGAACATTTTATTGTTTGCATTACATTCTACTTCTCGTGGCAGTATGATTGGGAAGTTGCAGTTATGGAAGGAAAGTTTGGAGAGCTGTAAAGACTCGGAAGAGGAAATGGTAGAGAGAATATTGAGGTGGTTTTCTTTCATTATCTTATGGTCTAGGTTATTTTCGTTTGGTTACCCTACCTTTTCAAAAAAATTTCTAGGTTTATTTAAGAAAATGAGGCACAATACGTCGGAATCCCTCATAAACTTGACACATTTCATCAAGTGCGCACTCAAACTTTGTCTAGTCACTAATGACCTCCTTGGACTTGGCATTTCGATAGCCTCGACTCTCCTAACCAATCTCACCTGATGGGCATGGGCTGCCACACATTTTCTGTGAATGCGGCATTTTTTTTTAAATAACATATTTTATTATATTTTTAATTTGTTAGCTTATGAATGTTTGAATCATTTTTTTTTCAGGCTAAATTTGTAAAACAACTTGATTGAAACTCCATTAGTTAGGCTGATTTTTTTTGTTTAGCTAAAAGTATTAAGAGTGTTGGCCAATTTTTTTTCCTCTATCTGGATTTGGCCCAAAAAAAAGAAGACAAGAAAAAAAAAACAAATACATAGTCAGAACTCAAATATTTTGTATTGAAATTTTTTATTTGAGTAAAAACAATGGAGCCCTAGCACCTTCCTTTTACTGCATTTGGCCCAAAAAAAATAAAGTTAGAACAAATAGCCGTTGCATAACTACAACAACATCATACCCCTCATAGTCCCATAAAGTTGGAGTTGGGAGAGGGTAGAATAAACACATACCTTATCCCTACTTTGGTGGTTGAGAGGCTGTTTCCTTTAGACCCTTGGTTCATCGAAAAACAATTCAAAGTAGTGCGGAAAAAGAAATAACGTAAGTGAAGAAGCCATGACAAATTACTACAGAAAGCTTGACAAAACATTCTTAATTGTAGTTGCTACAAAATAATACGACAATCGAAGTACTTACGAGAAACAACAAATAGTAACAAAAATCTAAGGACTAGTAACTACAAGAGTAATGATGCGATTACTAGTATGGAAGGATAAGTGAGACAAAACTCTACTATCTACTAATTTTCTACCCTATCTCCACAACCTCTTATCATGTCCTCAGTAAGTTTAAACTGGACAATATCTTGTCTGATCACCTCTCCGGCTCTCCCAATACTTCTTCTCCCACCTTTACCCCTTCATTAACCATCCATAGCCACCCTCTAACTCCTTTGGGGCATCTGTGCATCTCCTCTTCACATGCCCAAACCATCTCAACCTTGCTTTCCACATTTTGTCCTCCACCTAAAGGGTCCTCATTTTCGCAAACTTTCATCTTCTGAACGTGCTTGTCTTGACTGACCAGTTCTTTGGCTCATACATCATAGTTTTTCTAACCACCACTTTGTAGAACTTATCCTTAAATTTTGGTGCACCTTCTTATCACACAATACTTCGGATGTGATCCTCTTTTTCATCCACCTTGCACCAATATGGTGTGTGACATCTGTGAGAAATATAGGAAAAGAATATTATTGAATTGTTGTGTTGTTTACATTATTACATTGAGATCCTATTTATAGACCCTAGAATACAATCCTTTACCAACTAGGATATTATTTAGTATTCCTATTTCTATTTCTATTACTATTCCTATTCTAATAGGATTGTATAAACCTATTCCTATTCTAATAGGATTGTATAAACATATTCCTATTCTAATAGGATCGTATAAACCTATTCCTATTCTAACACTCTCCCTCAAGCTAGTGCATACAATTCATGTACCTAGCTTGTTACAGATGTAATTAACACGAGGACTGATGAGGGGCTTGGTGAGATATCTGCAAGTTGATCACTCGACTTCACAAAATTGACAATCAATCTCAATGTGCTTGGTCTTCTCATGAAATACTGAATTTGATGCATAATGCCAATAAAACACAGAGTGATAAAATTACAGTGTTGGAACTTCCCAAACCAAGCTTGCAAAGACTGTTTCAGACCATAAAGTGACTTACGTAATCAACATACAAGGCCACTAAACTCCCCCTGAGCAACAAAATTAGGTGGTTGCTCCATATAGACTTCTTCACAATGTAGTGGTCGTTGTAAGTGCTCAAAATCTAGTATTAAGTATATGGATCATGTTGAAATCAATAGACGAGTCGATATCAAACAAGTCACCGAAAAACTGGCCAGAACATGCTCATATGCTGGAGTATTAGATTTAATGGCTAAAAGTGGTCACAATCTAAGAAATAAAATTATATGGGTAGGGTCGGAATGATGTCACAACCCAACTAGAAAATAGATATAATATAGGATAGTTCGAATTGATGGAACAACCCCCTTGAAAAAGATAAATAATATGGGTAGGGTCGGAATGATGGCACGACCCTGCTGAAAAAGAAAAATTATACGGGTAGAGTTGGAATGATGGCACAACCCTACGCAAATCAGATTTGAGGAGTCACCGGAAAGACAAATGGAACTATGCAAATCAAATCTGAGGAGTCACTAAAAAGACACATGATGCTATGCAACTCAGATATGAGAAAATAGTTCAGAAAAATTCACGATACTACACAAATCAAATATGAAAAGTAGTCCGGAGAGATGCACGGTGTTACGCAAATTAGATATGCAAAAAAAAGGTAGTCACCGGAAGGATGTCACTGTGCTACACAAATTATATATGAAAAAGTAGTCACTGGAATGATGGCACAGTGCTACACAAATTAAATATGAAAAAGTAGTCACCGGAATGATGTCACGGTGCTACAAAAATTAAATATGAAAAAATAGTCACCGGAATGATGGTACGGTGCTTCACAAATTAGATATAAGAAAGTAGTCACTGACCCAACTTTTGCTAACATAATTGTTGGCCAGACAGGCAACATATATGAGTAATAGCCGCCCGCAAGCAGCGAAAGCTCTTCGATTTTCTACCAAGATCGTAGAGGCTCTGATACCATGTGAGAACTATAGGAAAATAATATTATTGAATTGTTGTGTTGTTTACATTATTACATTGAGATCCTATTTATAGACCCTAGAATATAATTCTTTACCAAGTTGGATACTATTTAGTATTCCTATTTCTATTTCTATTTTTATTCTAATAGGATTGTATAACCTATTCCTATTCTAATAGGATTGTATAAACATATTCCTATTCTAATAGGATTGTATAAACCTATTTCTATTCTAACAACATCGTTGTCAATCTCTCCATCTTTTTGGATAATAGACTTTTAAGGTACTTAAAACTTCCTCTTAGAAGAAATAAAAAGAAATACACAACTAAGACTCCATTTAATAATTTTAAAAAAAATAGATTTGGTCGGAAATAGAGGAAATATACAGTTGGAAAAAAGTTCTTTGTTTTTTCTTTGATAAAAGTTACTATATTCATATACTTATAAAAAAACTAAAACAAAACTATACTCATAAATCACAATACAGAAGATCAAATTGAAAGTAATTACTACTTTAGGTTTTTGGTGTAAAGAACAAGATATAGAAGAGGAGTTCCAATTAGTGGACTTCATAGGTTCTCTTTAGGTATTTCTTTTAGTTTTTTCCCTTTCTTGTAACAGTTTTTTGGAGGTGGCCAGCATAGCCCTTAATGCTGAGGAATACAAGAAGTTACCAGTTTCAAAAAAAAAAAAAATCCATCACCAAAAGGTGATGGGAAGGGGGTTTACAAACTGGGGTCCAAAAGGACACTGGAAAGAGCCAAAAACTGAAAAGTTGAACTTTTCACTTTTCCTATGTAATCTACCAAGTCTTCTATACCCCCGTTAGTCCAGTTTACACCAAAAATAAAGGAGCAGATCATCTTAATTTTCTGTATGTGATTGCTTCTATCTTCAAGATAACTTGAGTTTCTTTCCTTCCACACTATCCACCATACACATACTGGGATTCATAGCCACCAATCTTCATCTGCCTCTCTTCTACCCACTCCCTTCCAACTGCTAAGCAGCCCAAAAGTAGTTTGGGGCTTTGGGGGTAGTGTGTGGAAGACATTATCAGAAGCTATTGCTTTAACTATAGCATTAACATATCCATTAGAGTTGGGGTTGGAATGAAGACAGATTTTTGGAATAACCTTTGGATAGGACAAACTAATCTAAAAGATCAATTCCCTGATCTTTACATCTTAAGCCTTCAAAAAAAAAATTCACTCTCACAGATATGGAGAATCTATCCACGGGAGGGCCTTAAATGATTGGGAAATTGATGGAGTCTCATGCATGTTACAAGTTTTGAACACCTTCTCAGCACCTCAAGGCTCAACTGACATAGATAGACAAGTTTGTATGTTGTGCATCAAAGGGAATTTTTCAGTTAAGTAAGCCTTTTGGAATCTAAACAACGTAACCTCCTTGACAGCTTTGTGGCCTTGGAAACTCATACGGAAGGTCAAATTTCTCCTCGAAGTTTCATGCTTTTTATGGTTGGTTGTTAGAAGAGCTTGCTCAACTCATGACGTCCTACAAAGAAGAGGTTTCAGATTTGCTCAAGATGCTTGCTATGTGGCAGGATGCAGAAAACAAGGAGTATATGTTCTTACATTGCAAGACAACTGCAAATCTGTGGTAGATGTTCTTTTGTATCTTGGAGTGAGTTGGGTAATACAACCATAAGTACTAAGTACATCTCTAGTGATCCACTGATTCATTAAGCCATACTTTTAGGTTATGAATCTTCTTCTCCATAGAGCTAAGTCTTCCCTACTGAATCTCTATACCCATTTTTGAAGCAGACTTCTGTTATGTAAACTGAGATTTCTTATGCCCCCCTTCCTTACTGTGAGTCAGTGAGTCAAACTTTACCAGGTTATTGCCTTTTTTCTCCGTGTTTCTTTTTTAGTTGGGAAAAGTCATCATTGCATTTGCAGAAGAATGAAAAGAAATGCACAGCTAGAACTTCATTATTTCGGTTAAAACTTTCTTTTATTGGGAGTTGACTAGGGTGAACTCCTTTTTCACTTATCTGGAGACTTGGGGTGGCTTACAGGAAGGGCTTGTCAAACTCTGGTGGGATGGTCAGTTGGTCACAGCAGTGGGAACTTTAAGGTGAACATAGCATACAAAGATTTGAACCATACCTGTCATCAGATTGAATGCTGGCCCTAGAATCATATTTGGAAGACAAAGATTCCTTTCAAAGTCTCTTGATTTTGTATGGCTTCTGTCTAGAGAAGCTGTCCTCACTCAGACAACCTGATGAGAGGGATAACTATATGTCCCAGATTGCTGCTTAAGCGGGGAAACAACTGAGACTGTAAAACATCTCTTTCTCCGCTGCAAGGTAATAGGACAAGTATGGAGGATTTTTTTTGGCTTCCTGAGGAATCACTTGGATAATGCCAGGTAACGTTGCAGCAACCTTGTTACGCTGGGAACAAGCAGGAAGGGAGACTTTGAGACGGAGCAAGATGGAGAATTATACTAGCATGCATATGGTGGACAGTTTGGAAAGAAAGGAATTCAAGGTGCTTTGAGAATAGGAGCAACACAGTTCAACAGATAAAAATGAACTTTAATTTGCATTTTTGTTTTGGTGTAGACTATCCTACTCTGTAGAAGCTGTAGAAGTTCTGGATATACTAGACACCATTTTAGGTTTTAGAATAGCTGCAGGTTCTTAGAGTTCTTTTGTTGTAAATAGGGACCAGACTCAGGGAGCACTGTGTAATTGTGAATCATTTATAGAAATATACAAAATTAGCCGTTTAAAAAAAAACAATAGAGTTTCAGCCATATCTTTACAGATTTGGCCCAAAACAAAGAAGAAAAACATAATTAAACTAACTGCCATTGCATCTAAAGAGGAAATAAAAAGAAATACAAAGTTGTGATAATTGTGCATTGTATCTATTAAGAAGAATACAGAATTGGAACAAATAAAGCATTTTATATGATTTTGCGGCAATTAACGGGTGAAAATACCCCTCTTAGAAGTTGATTTTTTGATTTTTCAATCCCAAGGGCCTAAAGAGCGTGGATACATGCTCTTTGACACATTCATCAAGGAGGGTTGAGGCTATCAAATTGCAAGTTTCCGGGGATAATCATGATAAAAAATAGTTCAGAGGTGCACTGAATAAAATATATCAAGTTTACGGTAACCTGATATATTCTGCCAATAAAGGATTACTCTACAATAACAACATACCCAGTGTAATTCCACGAGTGGGGTGTGGGGTCTGGGAAGGTAGAGTGTACACAGTCCTCATCCCTACCTTGGGATAACTCAGAAGAAATATTGAATCTGTTGACAACTGCACTAAGTTATGCCATAGTAGGAGATTGTTGCAACAATCGTTTTTGTTATTTCTCCTTGATATTGTTGTTCTGGGGGTGAGCTTAACTTTCTTGGCTATCAATAAAATCTGCTTGATAAAAGTAGCTGGAAGAGAATTGATTAAAGTAAGAAGCAAAGGTGAAAAGATAAAATGAGCTTACATTATAACTTAAAAATTCTGTTTGTATGTATATTTGTGTAATTCTTAAATGATAATTGCTTTTTTCCCATTATAAGGGTCATAACAGTCACATGCCTTTCTTTGGGTATTCAGAAAGGGCTTGACGGAAGGCACATATGGCAGCTCGCCTGATGGAGCTAAGATGGCTGCAAAATCCAGGAAAGGAGAAAAACTAAACAAGCGGAATATCCAACACAGCGATGGTGCCAAATACATGTCTTATATTAAGGTATACATTTACCTGATTAAAAGAACATGTCTTATATTAAGGTGGCTATGCTTTGGTTGGAACATCTTACGAGTCTATTGAAAATATTCCAATGATCTTGAATTTGTTTGTTTTCTCACCAAATACTTGGTGATCACACATGTTGCAGCCATTATTCAGCAAGATGTTGACCCAGCCATTTTTTCACTTGAGTTCTTACATGGGATGCTTTTCATTTGAGTCTTTCATGTGTGCAAATTCTGTACAAACTATTGACATTCATTGAATTTATGTTATTTTCTCGTCTCCAGTGTCTGATAGTTTCCCCATTCCTCTTATCCTTCCTTTCTCCATCATATTTCAGGTCAGTCGAGAACACTATCAACGTGTTAAGAACAGCATGAAGCATAATAGCAATAGCATACAACCCAGGTCTCTGAGCAATGTCTTAGGTGATGTGGAAAATCTCCATGTACAGCCATTTGAATTTTATGAGGAAGAAGAACGTCAAAAATTACATGACCACTGGTTAGTTTGTGGAGCAAAACATTTCTTCTAGTATTATCGATCTCCACATTAGTTCTTAGTGAGTGTTTGTACAGGCTGCAGCTGGCAAATAGGGATGTCCCTGCTGGTTTTGCAAAATGGATAAAGAGACGTTCACAAGAATTGCAAGTGAGAATATCATTAGGTCAAGAAATGGAACAAAAACTGAATGTCCAAATTAAGGTCTGTCTTAGGAGTGCATCTTATCTTATACATCCAAGTTCAGAGATTCTGTTTGAATTACCTGATGATTTGTTTTTACTTGGTTTATCAGGGTGAAGAGAAAATGAGTTCTGATGGGATCTTTCCAGAACGAACTGATTGTAAAGAAGCAGAAGAGAGAACTAACTCTGATGGGATCTTTGCAGAACAAACTGATAATAAAGAAGCAGAAATTATACTCTCAATGGAAGTAGAGGTTTATACTTTTAGCTTTTCTCCCCTTTGTCTTTGAGGGGTCAATGAGGTTTATCTCATCACTTTTTTGAGGAATCGGTTTTGAAGATGGTTCAATGTTTCTGACATTTTTTTTCTTTTTGCTTTTTCTAATGGATGTTCCAGATACTTTATCTTAGTTGTCTAATTGTTAATTGTCTATGTTTGCTCTAGGCTGACCAGCAGGAGGACAATGAAAAATCTGATCGGTTGATAGAGAAGCAAATGCAAAGAGAAATAGTAAATAATGAGGTTTCTCTACAGTCAGAGGTCAGTTATACCAATAGTCAATATAAAACAATTGTACAGACGTGAAAAGGCTTCCCCTATAATTCTTACCAACTCTTGTATGTTGAAGGGAGGATGGGTTCCTAAGTTGTCTAATTATTAAAATATCCAAGTTTGCTCTAGGTTGATAAGCATGAGAGTGTGGATGAATCTGATGGGTTGATAGAGAAGCAAATGGAAAGAGAAATTCTAAATAATGAGCTTCCTCTACAGTCAGAGGTCAGTTATACTAATAGAAAAATAGGCGAATTCTTACCAACTCGTGTATGTTGAAGGGAAGATGGTTTTCTTAGTTGTCTAATTGTTAAAATGTCCAAGTTTGCTCTAGGTTGATCAGCATGAGGGCGAGGAAAATTCTGATGGGTTGATCGAGAAGCAAATGGAAAGAGAAGTACTAAATAATGAGCTTCCTCTACAGTCAGAGGTCAGTTATAACAAGAATAGAAAAACAATTGTATGGAGGCAAATTCTTACCAACTCGTGTATGTTGAAGGGAAGATGTTTTTTTTAGTTGTTTAATTGTTAAGTGTCCAAGTTTACTTTAGGTTGATCAGCATGAGGGCAAGGAAAAATCTGATGGGTTGATCGAGAAGCAAATGGAAAGAGAAATTCTGAATAATGATCCTATAAAGTCAGAGGTCAGTTATACTAATAGAAAACAAATGTATAGAGGCGAGTTCTTACCAACTCGTGTATGTTGAAGTGAAGATGGTTTCTTTTGTTGTGTAATGTTAAAATGTCCTAGTTTGCTCTAGGTTGATCAGCATGAGGGCAAGGAAGAATCTGATGGGTTGATCGAAAAGCAAATGGAAAGAGAAATACTAAATAATGAGCTTCCTATACAGCCAGAGGTCAGTTATACTAATAGAAAAAGAATTGTATTGAGTCGAAAAGGTTTAACCTAAATTTTTAGCAACTCGTTTATGCTGGAAGGTGGTCCCCCTGTCTCATTAAATACAAATAAATGAGTGGCAGAAACTTCAGTTGAGAGCTTTTAGTTCTATTATAATTTGCCTGAGAAGATTTTTTTTTAAAGTTCTCCTATGTTCTTTGATAAGATTCAAATAAACTCTTTGGTTATATGATTGTCAGGATCAGGAGGGAGGAGAGTCTGCAATCTTATTTGATGAACAAACTCCTGATAGCACATCTAACACTGATTATGATGATGAGTCTCTCCCTGTCTCACTCAGTCAGGATCTTGATCATGTTTCACTTGATGAGAGCAATCAGTTAGGTCACTTTAAGCTGGATTCTAACGAGAACAATATAATCCAGCAGGCAGATGAAGTTTCCCCAACTGGATCAGAGTATCCAGAAGGGTTGAATAGTGTAGATGTTCCTGTTGATCAAGGGGATCCTCTTGCTTCTACCAGTGATGGTTGGCCAGCAATTAGCATAGCTGCCTCTTATGGATGTGCCACTCCCATAAGTCATGAATATTCTTCTGCCGAGGAGTTGTCATTAGGGCATCCTCGAGTTACTGAAGAGCGAGCCGCTAGTCTTATAAATCTGGAAGCTGTCCCAACAGGAAAGGATGCTGGGAGGGATATGTTGCCCAGAGAACCCAGTGCCATTTCTCTTTTTGGTTCATACCCTCAGAACAGGAATGAAATATTCCACCCATTTTTCAAGGATCCAGATAGTTCATCTTACAACCATGAGCAGAGACAGTCTCCTCTGGACTTCCAACCAGCAACTAATCTGATGGTGCAGCAAGGTCAATATTCTGGTCATTTTAGGGAGCAGCTTCATGTGCAGTTACCAATTGAGCTACGACACAAGGGGATGAATGATCTCCTCATGCATCAGAACTTTCAGGGGAATCTATACCCAGATGGAAGTCGATATTCTTTCCCTAGGCATGAACAGTTGAATGTTGGCATGCAAGATTGGGCCATCAATTCTGTTCATGTGTCGACACCGCCTCAAACTCATCTAAGCAGTGGAGACTTGTTAAGTCAGAATTGGTTCTCTGGAGAGAATCATGCCCGTGGGAGCTGGTCTACTTTCGGAGGTGGTGGTGGTCCATCTCAGAGCATTGGAAGCGTAAACAACTCAGATCAGAGCTTGTACAGTGTTTTATCTGAGTGTAACGCACTGCATCAAAGTGGCTCGTATAATGTATCAGGCTCAAGAGAACGGTTGATCCCTTCAAGGAACTATGGTGAGATAGGCGTGGGAGTTCCCACAACGAGCAATGCCTCACAGCAGCAAGCTGTTTCCCTTAGTTACATGAGTAGCCAGGGAAGTCCTAGCGGCCTTAAACCCAATGGTCTTGGATGGACGAGCATGTCTACTCAGAATCCAGGGTACCATGATTCGATGGGCAAACCATTCTTGAGGCCCTGGAATCCATAGGGATGTTGTGTTGCACAAGGCTACAAGAGTCGTCGGGACAATAATTGATGTAAATTTTTACATTTTACACCACAAGATGTAGGCGGCTATGTTCATGCAGCCGGATTTTATTGCAATTGTTTTTGAGTTGAGACTGCTGCAAGTCTTTTGTTTTCTTGATGATGACCAAGCCTGGGGGGCATTTTGTACATACATACATTAGACAAATCTAATGTCGGTGTATATACTAGATATTTATTTATGGATATAGGGGAAGATTGGTTTAGTTATGGAGGTTGACTAGTTCTTTAAGTAGACTAGATATATTTAGTAGCTAATGTTTTGGCGGTTAAATAAAATGTCCGGTATGTACTTATTGGTATACGGGATTTCTGTTTTATTTTTGGCTTAGATCATTGTAGAAACACTACCAGCGATGTAGCTTGATTCAGTAACCCTTCATTAAATTAAAATTAACGAGAAGAGCGGGGTGAATTATGTTAATAAAATATTTTACTGATCATTTTGAGTTAATAATCAATCATATTATATTATACTTACAAATAGTAAGTAGTAAAGAAGAAGAGGCAAAGGGCAGGACCTACCGTAAAATAAAAATAATGAAAGAGGGAAGAGGAGAAAGACAGGACCCACTTGTGTGCAGTTAAGGGTGTGTTTGGTATGCACGATTTTTAATTTTTTCACATTTGGTTGACTTAAAAATGTTTGGAAAATCAACTCATTTTCTTCAAACACACGCACAAAATTTTTCTATTCAAATTTTAAAAAAAATTTATGGCGCCACCCTCACCCCCACGCGACCCCGTCAATTTTTTTTAAAATTATTTTTTGAAAATCATTTTCCTAGGTCAGGTCCTGGGTCAAATCTTAGGATCGGATTTTGAAACGGTCATTAGGTTTTATCCTAGTTTGAGTGTCGGGTCGGGTCCTAGATCAATTATCGTGATTGATTTTAGGATCATAAATTATTTTTCTAAAGAATATTTTTATACTCAAGCTAAAATAAATTCATCAATCAAACATGAGAAAATAAATTAGAAATCCACTTATCGTCCAAAAAAACATTTTGTTTCCTACCAAACACATCCTAATACTTAATAATTTCGTCGGTTGAAATGATCCTACCGTTACACTTACACCTCACTTTTTATTTCCTTCTTCGTTAGCGTCGCCTTAAGTGAAAAGAGCGATTTGATCCTCTCCTTGTTTGTGTGTTTGGAATCTTTTTGCAGAAATGGAGAGGAAGAAAGAGGTGATCCGATTGGAGCGGGAGTCTGTTATTCCAGTCCTCAAACCCAGGCTCATCATTGCCCTCGCTGACCTTATAGGTAATCCAATTCTACTTTCTGCTAATCATCACTTAATCTCTTTCTTTCTCCTTCCTATTTTCTGGTCCTGAAACCCCCTTTTCCTTTTTCTCTAGTACTAATCTGATAATTTTAAGTTTCTCTTCACCGGGCCTACTTTTTTCTGTTTACCAATTATTGCAGTTAAACCTACGATGTTACTCCTAACCTTGCTGTCTGTTAAGGTTTTTACTCTTTATTTGAAAAATTTAATGCAATTTGACCTTCCCCAGATTAACTTTTGTCTGAAACTTCCAAGGTAAGCCAGGTGACTTGTCTCAATTAACTACTGTTTTCAGTATAAGACACTTCCACTCAACTCTAAAGTTTAACACTTTTCTCTTGAATTTGTAACTAGTTGGAGCCGGTTATGTGAATCCTCATCAACTATTCTGCTCCATTTGGTCTTGTTTTATTCCACTAAATAAATTGTCTTTTAGGGCATATATGGGGTTCTCTATAACCAGGAATACTTTAAATCTTACACTTCCCTTACATGGTCACACAGGCTTAATATACTCTAATCCACCTATAAAGGCTTCCCATCTTTCATCAAGTCCTTGTGGATTCTAAGAAATTGTACCTCTTTTGAAACAACTTCCTTCTATGCGATTTGTTGTATAGGTAAGTAGAAATTATATTCAAAGTTAAAACAATGCTACTAAGTTAGTGCTGGACAATTCAAATGGCGGGGAGGCCCTTAATCAAAAGGAGGAGGGATTCTGTGCACCCTCCTTGTGAACAGTGGCGGAGCCATGTGAAGTTGAGGGGTGTCGACCGACACCCCTTCGTCGAAAAATTACATTGTGTAGCTAGACTAAATTTTTTTTTATGTATATATATTACATATTGACACTCCTTGACTTCTACGCGATTTTATTTCTTTATATTTTGACACCCCTTTGTCAAAGTTCTGGCTCCGCCATTGCTTGTGAATTTTACAGAGACACTTGATGGATTGAAATCCCAAAAAGGTTTCAAACTCTTTTTGCACTGTATAAGTTTTGACATCTTAAATGTTATAACTTTTTACACAAATGTAAGTTTTACCTTCTGTATAGACATAAATTATGTCTCTGTCTTTCTTTAAAATTGTTTTCATTGCTACCTTTATGAAAAATGTATAATGTTGCATGAATCTGTGTGGTTCTAGTTCTCTTTAATGTTTTTTTTTATAATTGATTATTCAAGTAACAGTTTTGATTTGAGGTTCTAATGATCCCGACTTCCTCCTTGCCCAGAACATAGTTCTGACCGGGCTGAATTTCTGAAGCTTTGCAAGAGAGTTGAGTACACAATTCATGCTTGGTATCTTCTACAATTTGAGGATCTCATGGTAATACAATTTTATGTTGCTTTTCATTTGATCAAATATGCTTTCTCCATCATTTTACGGCAAATGAATTTAATTTGCTGATGATGATATTGTGTTGATGAATAGTATTGTGTGATTGCAGCAATTGTATTCCTTGTTTGATCCTGTGAACGGGGCTCAAAAACTGGAGCAGCAGAAGTTATCTCCAGATGAGATTGATGTTCTTGAACAGAATTTTTTGACATATTTGTTTCAGGTAAAAAAGATGTAGCTTCTTCTTAATTTTTTTCTCTCTGGTATCTGAGCCAGCTATATGAGCTGTTTAGATTCATAATATAACATGCAAGCCCAAACTGCCTAACCAGTGTACTTGAGAGATAGAGACTTGAGTTTTCATTTGTTGGCCCTCAAAGATCCGCAGGTGTCACTCATAACACATGGCAGTCGGATTTCTTTTGATCAACTTCAAACGAAAGCATTTCTTTAAGATAAAAGAGGACTTTCTCGAGACTAAAAATTAAAAATAAATAATAATGATAGAAGAGATAATTCAAAAGCCACTTCAGTTTAATTTCAGATAAGGGTTTAGTTTTAGCATTTATATTATTTTCCTAGAAATTTGTTCTTCGCTAGGACAGGGTTGAGATATCTTTGTTAAACACTTTGAACAAAGGTGACATTCTTCTATGAAGGATTTGGAAGTTGATTGAATCTTTCCCTCATTTTGTCTGGCCATTGACTGATCTAGTAAGTTTAAGTTAGAGAAAGTCGGAAACATGGCTGGTGGTGGAGGCTTAAGCCTTTATCTCAAGAAAATGCCACTAACTCTGATGATAGGGGAAGTCTGTCACTATCTCATTCTTTCAGACTCCCCAGCAGTATTTACCCAAATGGGATTTTGAGCACCCATGTTGGACCTATCAGTGACCACCATCAACTGCTATAATCAATTGTATCCGCATATCTTTAGTCATGACATTAGTGCTCCAGTTAAAATTTATAAAAACTCTAATCTCATATGTGTGTCTGTGAGTTTATATATAATCTTCATTTGTTTATATAATAATATCTGTGTGTGTGTGTGTACCATGGCCCAATAGTTCAACAGAAAAAGGGAAGTTAGAATAGTTTCGATCTATGGCCCTGTATGGAGGGGCTGACCTTTACAAACCTTCAAATGAAAACCGTACCTGTGGACAATGTGCTATCCTCTTTCCTTGCCCTCGAAAAATATCTATAACAACAAAAAAAAGAATCATACATCAGTTATTAAGTGTAAGATCCTCTGAAATTGAAGAGGCTGTATCACATTGCATAATTGATCTAGCTTCCTCATTGGATACACATCACTTGTTAAACATTGGAACTGTAGGAAGATGAGAGGTATCACAGTGTGTCCTTCTATTTTAGAGGTAGCCATTAACATTGAGAGAAAAACTTCTTGGTTTTACTTTGGGGAGGAAGACAACTAGTGAGGTGAATGGTAAGAGGTCTAGGTGTTTTTCTTCAGGAAGTGGGAGTTTCTTCTTCCTTCAGTTTTCCCCATCTTTTCCTCTACTTCTTTGTTATTCTTAACAAATATTTCCCATGTGCAAAATTGAATGGAAGGGGGATATTTCCGTGTTTCAATCATGGTGGCTATATATTAATTTTATTTATCTCTAAAGTTGTTTCCCATTATTTTGCATTGCGTTCTCTTGCTATTGAGACTAAGCTTGTAATGGATTTTTAAACTTGCATCAAGCTCTAAGAGCAGTGAATTCTGAACGTTTCTCCATATCTAGCTGGAGGATTAAGGGAAATGGGGATGGCATTTGTGTTTTTTTGCGTGCCCTTATTTGACTATCCAGTTTTTTTCCTCATTTCTCTTATGCTGATGCAGATTATGGACAAAAGTAACTTTAAAATAGCGAGTGATGAAGAGATTGATGTTGCACATTCCGGGCAGTATCTTCTAAATCTTCCAATCAGTGTTGATGAATCTAAGGTTTTTAGTTGCTTCTGCATATAATTTGGTTCAAACAATTATTGATTCTCTTGATATAGTTTCTTTTTGACATGTTGACTTTGCGATTCATTCTACCTTATCCTGGATGCAGCTTGACAAAAAACTTTTAAAGAAGTATTTTGCAGAGCATCCTCACGAGAGCCTTCCAGAGTTCGCTGACAAGGTATCACTCTTACTGAAGCTTCAAGTCGCTATTTAAATTGAGGCGTTTACTCTTTCTGGGACGCTTGGACTGGAGTTAACGGCTTCCCAGATGCTAGGTCTACAAGTGTAGTTTCTGGTTATAATTATGAATTTTTCACTGAATTGAATATTTGCCAATTTGTTTCTTGTTGGTGTGGAGTTCAAGAATGCAACTTGATTCCTTGATATCCACATATGGTTTCCATACCTCTGCCTTGATTTGCAACAATTAGGATCGACTTTTAAAGTGTGTGTATCACGTCTACCTCTACATGTGATGCTGTGAAGCTATTAATTCCATCGTGAGATTAGGTGTCAGGGATGTTCATTGCTGCCGCTTGCTTTTTTTGGCAGAAGGAATTCTCACTCCAATCAAAAAGCGAACAAAAGATTGCAACCATTTAATTCAAGGAACTTCGTTGTTATATTACTTTTACTTTGAAAACAACTTCTCTATCCCAGAAAGAGAGGTAAGGGGTCTGCGTACGCCCCACTTGTGGGATTACACTGGGTTGTTGTTGTCTTTGGTGAACAATAATTTTTATTAAAAGAGAAGATAATTTTTGCAATCAAGGGTTTAAAATAGTGTGTTACAAGTTACAACTGAGGACAAACTGGGATCTAATGCCCTCTCATCTTCTTGCTTGTTTTAATAAGATTAATCATCATTTTAAGGGCTGCTCCTTAAATTTTTAATGGTGCACACAAGCAATTAACAACGGGTAATAGTTACTTGACTATTTCTTTGAATCTGCAAACCATATCATGGATGGACATGGGTATATTTGGCTGTTCAACTTATATGGTATATCAATGTGTCCTGAAACTTATTAGGTTTATCAGTGTGTAGTATGAATATATACTTTTCTTAAGACAACTTCGTTGCCGTTTCCTGATCTGATTTGAATTGTATTTAGTGCTACCATGTTATTGTCCATTTTATATGCAGTATTATTGTATTATTCCTACTCAAGGGTAAAGGATGAAAGTGAACAGTTTGATCATGCCACTGAGTTACTTTTTTCTTTTCCAGTACATAATCTTTCGCCGCGGCATTGGAATTGATAAGACCACGGATTACTTTTTCTTGGAAAAAGTGGATATGATTATTTCACGCATTTGGGGATGGATTTTGAGAAAAACAAGGTGTGTGGCTTTTAGATACAAAAAAAGCAGTAGTATGGTAAACCTGTTTACTGTTTGCATTGTACTCAAAATGAAGTTCCTACCTTTCTGAATCCTTCTGATAGACTGTTTTCGAGGAGATCAAGTTCACGGCGCCAGAAGAATCCAAAAAAGGATGACGGGATCAATAGTGAAGCAGAAGATCAGGACTTATATGTTGAACGTATCCGCATTGAAAATATGGAACTCAGGTCTAATAAGTGGTCTTTGTGGTTCTGTATTTCTATTCTTTGCTTAAACTGATATGCTGCTTTAGAAAGTTCATACGGCACTTCTGTATCTGTGAATCTTTTTATCAAAATATGATTCTCAACAAAAGAGTTTCAATCGTCTATGCAAAAGGGACCTTGTAAGTACAGCAAAGAGAAAATAGAGACAAAACACTACTTTCCTAATTGTCTATTCCAAATGACCCGCATGATTGCTAAAGGGGCAACATTTCATGCCTTCTCTTCCCCCTCTTATTAGTCCAACTTCATAAAGTCTCCTTCACCGTGCCGGGCATCACCCATTGCATCCTAAACAAATTGAGGGCCACACTACATAACCAATTAGCCACGTCGCAATGCTATAGGAGATGATCTACATTTTTCGCTTGCACTCTTACACTTAAAAGACCAACTAACATAGGTGATCCTCCTCTTCAAATTTTCTGTTGTTAAGATCGCACCCCTTACTGCCAACCATACAAAGAAACACACCTTTCTCGGAGCTCTAGGGATCCAAATATAGTCATGGGGGAAAGTACATTCCCCTCACACTAGTAATCTCTTATAAATAGAGCTAACAGTGAATAATCCATCTCCACTCTCTCGCCAGCTCCATACATATGACAAATTATTAGGAGTGGCTAGCCCATTCAAAAATTTAATCAAATTGTGAAATTCTTCCGTCTCCCAATCCTGGAAAGATACACGATATATATTAAGGAAGACTTCCCTCAACTCATCTCGTTCTCCCCACACCACTTGTGTGCCCAGACACTAATCCTGATTCCGCCCTAACCTTTAAGGAAATGTCCCCAAAAACCTACCCACCCATACATAATACTCCTCTACAAACCACACCTATACATATTTATAATGTTTCTAGTCCTCCATCCCCCTTCCATAGCACCCTATGTTTCCGCTACCGCCCCCTACAAAAAGCATTCTCCTCCACCCCAAATCTCCATCTCCACTTCCCTAACATAGCTTTATTGAACACCTTGAGGTATTTCACATCGAGTCCTCCCCATTCCTTTGGAGAAGTGACAACTTCCTCGTTCATGAGATGATGCTTTATTGTGCCTTCCTATGTATCCCATAAAAAGGTACATTGAAGACGTTCCAACCTTTCGGCTACTTTGTTGAGGCCTGACATGAAATACATAAGAATGTTGGACAAAGTGCTTTTGATCAACACTTCCTTTCCCCCTTTTGACAAGTGCCTCGTTTTCCATACCGCTAGCTACTTCTGCACTCTCGATCATCGGATTCCACATTGTAAGGTCTACACCCAAAGCTAGACCCAAATAAGAAATAAGTAGAGTACCCACCTTGTTGATAAGAATCGGGGTACTAAATAAACAAGAAAATAATGCGGAAGCGAAAATAAACAGATTAAAGACAAGAATTGAAAGATATGCGAAATTTGAGGATAAAACCTCCAAATTCAAAAGATGTCCTTAGAACCCTAATTAATCTTAGTATTAAAAATTAGCGTGTTAAAGCTAATTTATGATACTAATAGAGCCAATTCAAGAACTTAGATCAAAAAGTGATCTAGACCCCTATTTTGAAGTAACTAGAGACAATAATTAGTGTAAGACTAATTACCTTCTTTAATTTACGAATAATAACCAAAAATATCAAGTTTAAGGATTAATCTCTCCCGTTAAGCATCGTTCTTATAAGGTTGAAAGATAAATCTCAAGTAGCCATACACAAAGGTGTAAAGAAGAGAAACTCTTAATTAATAATAATGTTGTCTGTCTTAAAATAATAAGATCAACCACTATATATAGGGAAAACCTATCCCAAATAGAGTGGGATTCAAATCCTACTTTATGGAAACTTTAAACTAGGAAAACTTTAAACTAGTAAACTTTAAACTAGGAAACTTTAAACTAGGAAACTTTTAAACTATAAAACTTTAAACTAGCGAACTTTTAAACTAGGAAACTTTGACTTTAAGCGCTCAACTTTTTGGGCTCTTTTATTGGGCTTCGTGTGGCCCAATCTTCTTCAATTTGGACTTGGACTTGAACCATAAATGTGTGTAGCACCTACTCCACTCTTCTCCACCATTCTTGGACTCGTTCTTGGGCTTTTCTTCCATGAAAAGCATCTTCTTTATTTCCCATTGAAGTCCAACAATCTTGGCTCGCAACTCCTTATCTTGTGACCTTGATGATTGTCTTCTTAGGGTTCTATAGCATCATCCTTGTCCATGGAGCTATCATATGCTATCTCAATATTATTCACTACCCCCACCAGAGTAATCTCACTTTTTCTAATGCTGACACAACCTGGAACCAAATAAGAATCTGTCTCAATTCTCAAATGATCTAGTTGGGATGTATTAGACCAACGTATCATCTGCGAATTAAAGATGTGTAACTGTCACATTGTTGTGCTCTCTAAAAGAATCATCAAAACCCTTCAAAAGATCTCCACCCAAAGCTTCCATTATCAAGTTGAATAACATAGGAGATAAAGGATCCCTGTTTCAAACCCCTCGAACTCCGAAATAAGCCACAGGGACTCCCATTCACCAATACAGAGAATCTTGCTGTAGAAATGCAAAACATGATCCATCTCCTCAACTTGTTTCCAAAACCCATCTTCGACATAATGAAATCCTAGAATTCCCAATTCACGCTCATAAACTTTCTCAAGGTCCAAATTATATAAAATACCCAACTCACCCTTCTTTCTGGACCAACCACTTCATATGCCACCTGAGCTGCATCCAGCATGAGACGTATTACATCATGCATCATGGAGAATAGAGATGATCCAATTGTCTTGCAGGAGTTGATATGAGATTTCAATAGCCAAGGATGGGTCTCTCGGATTTGTTGCAAATGGATTATTTTTTTCGGTGAAGATCCTATTTGACTGACTCCCACAACTCTATTAACAACTGGAATCTTCATGAAATGGACAGTGCACAGCTATGAAAAAGTTCTCATTTTTCTTGTTCAAATGTTTTGGGTCTTTGGTGATAAAGCATTTAAGCAGTGTGGTGTATTACTTTATATCTGCCACAGATTGTGCATGTGTCTATTTGGACCTGGTTTAACAATGAACTGTACTCATTTTTGCACTGACTTTTGTCCTTTTAAACAACCATATCTTCGTAATGCCAGGAGTAATAAATTTTCCTTGCATCAAGTGAAAGAAAGTAGAGGCCAGGATCAGATTGTGATAGCCAGCTAGATTCACCTATGAAAATAGTAAGGACCACTTCTAACTGACGAATAATGCGTCCATCCTTTTTGACCTCTACTAACTGAGTGACGACTTGGATAACCCATTCTATCCGATGTTTAAGACTGAAACATGTCATCCAAGACCTTATTTATTCAGGGATAATCGAGGACTACCAAGGGCAAATCATTTATGCATTCAAACAAAAAGACTTTTAAGGATATGGATTGAAAAACCTAGAACCACTGTAAGCCTTTCTGAAACCATGCATAATGATTGCATGAAATGTTCATGCTCTGTTCTTGGATTTACACGTGAACTTGAAGTATTTTGTTGTCTTTCTTTTTGGCTGTCTGTTACCCTTTTAAAAGACTAAAATGACTCGATATGCTAGATAGTGGGCCTCGAATTGAGAGTTATAGTGGCTTGACAGGATGACTTGAGTGGGAGAAGCTCAAATCGGCACAATTCTTGATGGGCTGAAAGCTCAAACTGATAGAATAAGCAGAGATTAGAGCTAGAGGAAAAAATGGTTGTGAACGAGTTTACCCAAGATTGACTCTGATAATATAAAAGAAATTGGGCATCCAACCCAAAAACTTAAGCCACTAGGTGGGGTTACTCAGGAAGTTGTTGGCCCATTATAACTCCATTTGGAAATCCGTAAACAGACAGATTTAAGAATTGAGAAGTAGGGGAACAAATGGTTAGAGTTGGTTCTGATATGATATGAAAGAATTTGTTCCCTCTGTTTCTTTTAATTGTTAAAGGTAAGTACATTAACTTCAGCAACAAAAGAGTGCTGTAAATTAAGTACAAGAGGAGGCTACATCACGAATTGTGTAATGAACTCAAGAAAGCAATCATGGGATCTATGTCCTTTGCAATAGCCTTGTTGCACCAAAAAAAAAAAGGGAAGAGAAGAGAAGATATGCATTTTTTTATACTAATTACAGATTCAGATTTGCTCTTAAACACTCTCGTGGTCCTTTTTTATTTCAGATAGTCCACCATATCACTGCAGGGAGGTATTCCAAATTTTCCTCTTCACCTTACGAAGATCACTCAAGTGCCAGAATTGTAGTAGGTCCTTTGATGTTCTTGGCATTACCAATTTAATTCCCAATAAGTTGAAAAGAGAACTCCTTATTTGAGATGTGAATGCACTATGAAGAAATAAATGGTTGATATCTTAAACTTCATTGTTACAAAGCAAACATCTGCCACATAAATTAACTTCCCTTTTCTGATGATTTCATGTTTGAGACAAGCTCCTTTCGCCAGCAACCACGCAAAGCATTCCACTTTCTTAGGAGCTTTGTTTTTCCAAATGCACTTCCAAGGCAATTTTCAGCTGGGGAAGGAATTATTTGTGTGTAGCATGATTAACAGAGAAAACACCACTTAGCATCACATTTCCATGTAAAGAGTCATCCCTGGACAGAAGGGGAGGTAAACTATGTAGATGAGACAACAAAGAACAGAGACTCTCCACTTCTGAATCATTAATATTAAGTCTGAATGTAATATCCCAGGGAGAGCTGGACCAATTTTCTGATATTGGTGCTTCAGGATTCTGTGCCACTGTAGATAGGAGAGGATATTGATCCGTTAAAAAGGACAGAGCCAACCAAGTTTCTGTCCAGAATCTTACTTGCTTACAATTCCCAATTTCTAATGAACTACATGTCTGAAAAGTGTCCGAGTGAATTTTGAGATGCTTCCACATGTGTTGGAGAGGTGTGGCTGTTTGGTAATCCATGGATTGAGAAATTCATATATTGTCACCAATACAACAGCGTATCTCCACAATGCTCCCACATCCTTGTTGAATCTCCAAAGCCACTTAAGCTGCAACTTGTACTTTGAACCTCTGGCTCTATGCCCAAACCTCCTGCCTTCTTGTCTTTAGACACTCCGGAGTGCTCTCCCATTTAACCAAGTTAAGGTCTTATTCTCTCTATTACCCTGCCACAAGAAGTGTCTGCGTATATTGTCTTTCTTAAGCACCCCCGATACTGACAAAGTGTTACCCTCGTTCTTTAGTGCTTACGAAATATAGAGATCTATTATCTTAATTATAGATGCCAGGAATCTTAATCAAATTCCCATCTTTGTAATCTCATTACCAGCAAAATACTTGAAGAAGACACCGGCAAATAATTTCTCTAATCAAAACTCTCCCTCCGAATTGTTGATGCATGCCTAGTTGACTAGTTGTTGTAGCAACGACTTTTGAGCAAATCCCTGACAAAGTAAATCTTCACTTTCAGCATTGACAAGCCTGAATGTAATTGGAAAACTCGGATTAATCAATTCTGTGCATGGCTTGTAATGTGTTTACTTCTTAGAGCAAGAAAGTTTGTTGTCTAATATCTCCGAATGCCTTGACTGAACTCCTTGAAGCGGATGACCAGTTGTTGAATTCACCACCGTTAGCTGATTGAGTGACATTAATAATTGTGAATTAATGACACTAGCACTAACAATGTTTGCTTTCTCCTTTGTGTTCCTGTTGTTTATTACCAACTTTTACTTTTTTTTGTGTGTCTGAATCCAGTTTACGTAGTCTGATGAGCAAGATAACAATTCAAGAACCTACTTTTGACAGGATAATTGTTGTCTACAGGTACAAGTTCCCATTCTTTGCGGATTTTTTATTTTAATTTCAAGTTTGGTAATTTGCTTGAAGCGCATTTTCTGCACAAATAATGCTCGTATTTTGTACTTTTAATTTTCACTTGTTGTACACTGCTGTGTTGTTTGCATAATGGATTCAAGTTGTAATTATGCAGAAGAGCTGGTACCTCAGCAAAATCGGACCGAGGAATTTATGTGAAGCATTTCAGACACATTCCAATGGCTGACCTGGAAATTGTCCTGGTATGATTTTTTTTTTCTAATTGTTTTCTTTCAGCCTCCCAACTATGTATATGTGTACTTTTTCTTTGGGGGGGTGAGCTTCTTATAAACTGTTACATCTTGATAATATCTCTCTTTCTTTTTAGCCAGAGAAAAAGAACCCCGGTTTAACTCCAATGGATTGGGTCAAATTCCTTGTGTCTGCTATAGTTGGTCTGGTTAGTTATTTATCCATACAATTTGACTTCTCTACTTTCATCGTCCCTTTAGAACTTTGTTTTAAATTCTGGTATTCCTTAATTCTTTCAGGTTGCTGTTGTGAGTTCGCTTGAATTGCCTAAAGCTGATATATGGGTCATGTTTGCTATCCTCTCCACAGTGATAGGCTATTGTGCAAAGACATACTTCACGTTAAGTGTTCTGTTGATTTCAGTACTATCTGTATCAATATTGATAGATAACAAAGTGTTATCTTACCTTTATCGTTTAATTCTTACCTGCTGACTGTATTCTGCACTTCTGCATTTTGTCATGCTGAGACACTGGTTTTATATTTTGAATGCATCAGATGATTGCGAAGAATGTAACTCATTACTAAGAACATCTTCAAGCTGGTATTTTAGTGGAACTGATTTCCTTAACTTGTCTGCAGGTTTCAACAAAATATGGCTACATATCAAAACTTGATTACACAGTCAATGTATGATAAACAGCTAGATAGTGGAAGGGGTACTCTTCTACATTTGTGTGATGATGTGATTCAGCAAGAAGTATGTTAGCTTCTGTCTTCTTTTCCCCTTCAAATGCTTGTCCATTCAATCATATGAATTTCCAGTCATGTTATTACCTACCTCCTTCCCTGGGCAACAAAGGATAATAGAACTGAAAATAAGCTTTTCTTTTTCATTTCTTCATGATATCTATGGGCGCAGTCGAACATAATTAACAATATTTATATCCTTCAATTCTAATTGCTGGCCCGGAACCACGGTCATCAAAAAAAAAAAAAACATATGATGGTCTTCTTGATTATATATGATAGACTAAAGAAACAATCATGAAAGGAAGATATTTGTTATATTGATGTGCTGTTATAGGAAACTCAGAAATGTTTAAACATGTTCTCAAGGTTCCCACTTTTAATGAATATTATTGGATGGTAACTTGAGACTGCATTTAGTACTGAATGTAGCTACTGATTCTGATACAATATTCTCTGATTAGTTGAACAAGTTACTGCTGGTCCTTACAGTGTCCATGCCAAATTTGCAGGTAAAGGAAGTTATTATATCATTTTTCATTTTGATGGAACAGGGTAAAGCTACTTTGGAGGTATATAATCCTTATTCTCTCTGGATGTTTGGCATGCATATGAATATTATCCTATACTTTTCCTTGATGCTTGCTTCCATGGGGTCCATCCATTATTGTGCTACTAACATAATCTTCCATTAATCTGAGTGATGGTATAGGATCTTGATCTGCGCTGCGAGGAGTTACTAAAAGAAGAGTTCGGTGTATGCTGTAATTTTGATGTAGATGATGCTGTTCAGAAACTAGATAAATTAGGCATTGTTGCTCGGGTAAGATTGGTCTTCTGTAATAGCCTTTTGCTTTCTTTTCTTTCCCTTGACCTAGTAAATTTCTTTTCTTGCTGCCAGATATTTAGATAGAGACACTTCTGTGGGAATCACATATAGAAATCTCCCACACATTGTATAGTTTATGGATCTCCGTATTTGGACGATTCCAAACTTGGACAAGCCATTTGTTTCCTATTGTGTTGCTCATTTCTTTGCTGACTAGATGATCCTTACCACACACCATGTATATCTTCTTAGAGAAAGTTATGCGCTTTTAAGTATTAACTGGTCAATGTTTTAAACATGTCTTTTAAGGAAAAGACAAAGGATATCTGCAGGAATACGTGAGTTACTCTCTAATTTTAAAACCACTAATTTACTAGAAGTCTGAAAACTTGGAAGGAGAAACTCCTCTTGGTCATTAGAAGCATTAAACCAAGAAGAGACTCTAGTAGCCTTCCTTTTTCAGCGACCAGGTTGAAATGACTCAGTTAGTTTATTAGCATACGAGCATTCTCTATTGCTATACCTGGAAAACCCCTGAAAAGTCTTTTCCAATATGAAAGTGGATATTGTACAAATTCTACACCGATGGAACTGGAGTCTGCCTGCCTGATGCATCCAGCAAAATGTGAAAGATTACTTTCGTTGAACAGATGTAAAATAACTTTACACATATTAAAGATTTTTTGGACGAGGAGGTTTTATGTAGAAAAACATCAAGGTTTAATTTGGGGATTTGAGTGTAGAGTGCAAATAAACGTTGCTTTAGCGAAGTAAGGTGCTACCATCAGGAAAAAGATATGAAGTTAAAATCATACTAATGTTTAAAAACCATCATAAATTTCTTATAGATATGAAGGCATTGTTTCTGTTTTTTGTGACTAATTTTCTTGTAATAAATTTCTAATTTTGTATAGATGGTCATAATGTTTTGTTAACAATTAATATATCACTTTGCAATGGAACAGGGGGATCCCCCCAGCATCTGTTTGGTTGTGCTCACCTAGTGTCTAATGTTGTTGTCTTGAAGACAGAGCCCATGGGGGCGAAGAGGCACATGCATTGGTGCTTGTTGTAAATACACTCTATTTAGCATTATTTTTATACACTCTACCAAACAACTCCTAAGTGAAGCAAAGCGCCCTACTTTGGCTTCACCCATCTTCATAATCTTGAATGGATTTATTGGAAGCAGGAACATTAAATATATTTTAGGAAAATAAGTCCTTTCCTGATAAATGCTTTTCTCTAGAAAATATTTTTTAGTTACCAACCAAACACTAGAAAATAATTGCCAAAAGATTACTTGCCTTTAGGAAGATGTCTTCCTACGATACTACTTCTCATTTTCTTAAGAAGTCCATTTAATAGCATATAAAAGCGAGGTGACTTAAGTGTAACAAATATTTGATAAGATTAGAGAAGTCAAATCTAATCTTTTTAATGGAGATATAAGGAAATAAGCATTTTCTCAACTTGGGGAATGAACATGTTATTGTGCTATCAATTGGGATCCAGGAAAGTATCCACCGACTATGCCTACCATATTAAGTAGTATGATAAGTCCCTTTCTTGTTGGCTAGCTATTGAAGTCTATTGTTACCTTAAGTTATCCTGAAGTGAATATTTATATGTTTCTCTTGCCTCTAATATATTCAGTTCCCATTCAGGATACAATTGGACGGTATTATTGTGTTGGTCTCAAGCGTGCAAATGAGATAATTGGGACTACTACAGAAGAGCTTGTTCTCAAAGCAAAACAGGGTGCGGTTTCTTCATGATGTTTGTTATATGCCAGATGATTAGCATCTTCATATCTTTTTTTCCCCTCTTTTTGGCTTGTAAGAAAAGAATTGAATACCACACATGGGGGTGTTTGCATGAGCATGCGTATTTTATTCATTACAAATCTTGGATGCTGCTACAGTTTCTTGGGCTTTCGATGTCATATTCACTGTTGAAAGAGTGAAGTGAATGCGGAAGCTCATGGATGCCTGAACTCTAAGCCTAGAAGTAGTCCTTATTGTGCTTTTATAAATGGAAAATGTTGGTACGGAAATGAGCATTCTAGAAAGCTGATGTTTGGCTCCAACTTTACAAATTCTGTCACCATGATTCTTCTAGAAGCAGGGCAATAAAGAACGTCTCCTACAACAGTGTGTTCATATCAACTAAACATGTAATACCATGAAAAGAAAAGACTAGCCTTCTGGAAACTGAGCATACGAGGAAAGCTCTTCCTCAACGTTTTCACTATGTAAGCTATTCATCTTTGATATACTTCTTCCTCATAACTTGCATTCAAGTTATCGCCTTAATCCTTGTGAAATACTACTAATCTAGCTTACATGGCAGGCAAGCCTGAGATGGAATATGAAGTAGTATTTAACAAAAAGATTCAAAAATTTACGTCAGAAAATCTTCATCTATTATCAACAAATAATTGTTTATCACAAGTTTTTGAGCACATCTATGAGAATAATGGGGGGAGGGGGGGAACAACTGCCAACTTTTTTTTCTTTTTTTTTTTACAATTAACAAACAGCTGGATGCATCTCCCTTTCCAATCTGGTGTTTCTGTAAATATAATCTGAAAAATCACACAAACAAAAGAATTAATACAACCAAGAAGCTTAATTCCCACTCCATCTTATTTTAAAGCCCTAAAAAGTTGACTTCCAAGAGTCACAACTGGAGTTCCTTCTCCCATGATTGTTGTCAAGCTCATTTCTTTCTCCAGTATCCGGTCCAGTTCCATCACCACATAACTCATGGTAGGCCGCCTTTCACTGGAAGGGTCAACGCACCGGACAGTCAATTGCATGAACTCTTCCATGCCTTCTGTGGTGAAGCTGTTACCCAATCTTGGATCAATGATGGCAGATATGTTTCCAGAGTCTTGATAATTCTCTACCTGAAATGAGAAAAATACTCTATTAGCAACTGCATAACTAGCTGAATTCCTCGATTGTCTGTCGGGGCCTCAATATCCTTTGTCAATAATACATTTGAGAAAAAGTCTTTAAATGCATCAGCTTGGTCTGAAAAGGGTATATACCCATTCAACTATGTTTACATTCAAATCTGAAGATAGCAAATCCATTGCTTCATGGCCGCTAACTAGCTCCAGGAGAAATATACCAAAACTGTAGGCATCACTTTTCTCAGAAAATCGTCGGAACTCTCTGACCCTACAGAATAATGAGAAAAAGTCATTGGATCTTCACATCAATCATATCCCTGCTGAGCCACAGAGGAGAAAAGAATGAAAGGAAAGATGTTCCAAAAAATAAACACTAAAGAAGCAAGAAGACTACTCTGGGGCAAGAAATATTTCATCAGCAGCCACTCGAGAAGATGGGCCTGCAACCTCAAATCTTCCAAGAAAATTGCGTAATCCCGCATCTGCAACTTTAGCTATGAAATTTTCATCCACAAGAACATTTGCTGTCTTAAAGTCTTTATGAATCAAGCGGGGACTTAGCGAGTGAAGATGAGCAAGACCTGCATATATAACATTGAGCGAGAATGAAGCATAAGAACCAATACTGTTAAAGTATTTCAACTCAAAGAAGTGGATGCAGGGCCCTTAAGTATTGTGAAAGCTTATCTTTGCCAGACCACTACTAGGACAGGCATAATTATTTTCCCAAACAAAAGATAAACCAATACCAGGGGAACCCAAATGCTCACTGATTTTGCAGAGGATCACCTTTAGCTGCCCCTAGAGCTATAGAAAGCCTATGCTTGAATTCTAGCTTCTCTTGTGTAACATGACCGCCACCTAGAAGAAAAACCCATGAAATGAAGATCAAACAGAAAAAGATATTGCACCTTACAAAAGTTCACAATATTCTCTAATTGACTTGCAATTGAAAACGAGTAAAAAGCAAAGACAGATTGGAACAAAAAAGAGGGACTACTTTTAATTTATTTTTTTTGTATGTTGGGGTGGGGGGTGGGGGGGAGAAGAAGCTGAGAACTTGGAAAATAGTCACTACAATGTACTGAAATCAAACTGTTAGAGAAGATGAGGCAATTCCCTAAACAGTCAAAATTTGCCTGGGACAAAATATTGGTAAAGAACGAGTATAAAATGGAAAGGGATGAAACAGAAGTTTTAGTAAAAAGAGGATTACCATACAAGTGAATGGATACACTTCCATTAGGTATGTACTCATAGACAAGATTCTGCTGATCATTTTCCTGGCAATATCCTAAGAGGGTGACTAAGTTCCGATGCTGAATAGATGAGAGATAGCGAACCTGATAGGAGATACAGTCTGAATACATCAAACCACAATGAACACATAGTCATACGAACAATCATAAGTCATTTCTGATACACCTACGATTGATGAGAGGTATTGATAGTTTGCTGCTTATGTACATAGTTATTGCTTTATCAGCATACCAGCTTAATGTTTACCATCAGTAGATCTTCCAAGTATATTGGATATATGATATTGGTAGGGAAAAGAATTAGGGCCTTAGTAGCAAATCCAAAAGATGATGACAAACATGTTGTTAAAGAAATGGACCTTGGAGCTAACTCAACCCCAATATCTAGTTCGAGAGGTGAGGATAGAAGTTCAAAATGTAGAAATAATATCAAATACCATGACAACCCAGAAATGGAAGTGTGCCTCTGACACTATTAATGGTTGCATATTCAATTGAGCACGTGACTGGGTTGTTTGTACCTGAGCTCGAAAAAATTTCTTTACAGTAATAAAGTCTCCCCCATTTCAGGGGGAATGGCTGAAGAGAACTTTTTATTTCATAAAAAAATGCATTGTCATGAATCATGATAACTTAATTTGTCCAGCAAGATACTTAGGACTCCCCATGGTTAGCAAGAATGGAATCAAATACCATAGAGTACATGCTTTATTCCACACAGTTATTTTCTCAGTATGTGACTACATAACCCACTTCTTTTCCTTTCCCAGTTGCCAGTTGTGCAATGCAATTTTATCAATTTGTGACCCAGATATCCCCTAGGTCCCTTCTCCCATTACAGACACAATCACAAAAAGAAGATAAGTAAAGACTTCACCAATAATAGTCCTCTCAACATGTCTTTAAGTTTCGTTTCATCCTCCTAATATCCAGGTTCACTAAGATGGTCCAATTAAAGCCGGAGGGACTAAAATGTTGTGAAAGTTAACGTCTGTGTAAAACACAAAGGAACAAGGACCCAAACCCGTCAGTACATCTCAGTTGCAGCTTGGATTTGACATGCCTTATTCACATCATGTTGATCACATAACAAAAGAGTGGTCCAAGGGAAGCAGCTAAAAGATGCTTCAAATATAACAGAAAAAGTAGCTTGCTCATCTTGTGTTTGGATTTGAACTTTTAAGGAAACTGTTCAGGTAAAGGATTTGGGCTAAGTGGCGCAAAACGTAATTCTCAAACCGGAAGGTCTCATTGACAACTTAAAAGGGTTTATCGGTAGTTGGTCACAGTTTAGGAAGGAGATAATGCAATGAAATAATACCACAATTGGGAGAAAAGTAACAAATATTTTCACTTGATGATATTGACACGAGGAGCCTCTCTACCTTTGAGGCAGGGGGTTTGCGTACACTCTACCCTCCCCAGACCTCACCCTACTTGATGGGACTACACTGGTTATGTTATTGTTGATATTGATACAAGGTAATCAGCAAAGTCTCAACGATTTTAATGTAAAGAGGCCAGATTTTCTTACTTCAAACTGCATCAAGGATCACATTCTGGTAACAAATTACTCCTCGGATCTATATGGATTTGTAAGAGCTACAAATCTGGCCTCTTTACATTTATTTATTTTTCCGATTCTAAAAAATGTAAAGAGGCCAGATTTGTAGCTTGATCTCTTACAAATCCATATAGATCCGAGGAGTAATTTGTTACCAGAATGTGACCCTTGACGCAGTTTGAAGTAAGAAAACTGTGAGAAATTAGACAGAGAAGTAGATGTGGATAGTTGGTCACTGCCTCTTAGAATATCTAGAGAATGTATAAAGATCCATATATGTTTATTTTTTTTTTGATAAGATCCATATATGTTTATATTCATTGTAGTTGAGGAAATCATACAAAATATTCTGTAAGATATCTTAGGATATTCTGTATTTAATTATAAAATATTTAATTAACTGATTAGCATTGAAATTGAATATCTGCAATATTGTGTGTAGCATATGACTCCCAATAAGGAGCATCTTTTGTACTTTATTACTTAATCAAGTCAATAAGGAGTTTTTTATTTTATTTTCACATGGTATCAAAACCTCTAAGATCTCGATAGAGACTCAAATTAGCTTTCATAACCGATGAGCAGTGCAAGCCAATGTGTGTCACTCGTATTTTCTCCTTTTCTTCCTCTTGGTCCAGCACCACTCCTCTCCCAGCAACTGGTGTCACAACTCATCTCTCTGCAACTATTCATGCATTCCTCCTCTAAGGCATTGTTCAGGCTTTGCTCCTTTCTCTAAGATTGTTAATGCAAGATTCATCTTTCCGGCGACTGGCTTTGATATTTACCATGAGATTAATGCCCTCCTTTAGTGTTATACCTCATACGTCTAAACTACAAAAAGACTGATTAGACATTCACGAAATTATCCGAGATCGGGTGAATAAGGTCGACAATGAATAAATATATCAAGTATCCAGTGTACTACTGCATTGAATTAAGACTTATGTCCCAAAATGATTTAAGTTTTAAAGTGCTAAATCGACGGTTAAGTTACAGTATGATTAGCGAACATCGACAAATTTGTCCGAACTCGAAGGATAAGGCCAAGAATGAGTACATATGTTAAGGGTAAGTACTACATGGTAATTAGTATGTGGTTATAAGGTTACGGATTGATAAAAGCTTTAACGTCTAAGTTAAGTCGAAAGGGACATCACAAATGAATTTTTCTTTATGTGCCGCAAAAGGGTCAACTTTGAGCGAGTATATCTCTAGGTTCAAACGAGTTATGCGGTGTACGACCTATCAAATTAAAGGTCTTTGAGTCTACTTTCTAGCAAGACAAGCCACTCGTCCATCCAACTTCAGAGTAAGAAGTTATGCGCGTTTTACAACGGACAATGCAGAGCCAAAATTTGGTGTGATGGACATGTGGCACCTCGTGGTATGTCAACCAGAAAAATTGTAATTTATAAATTACAACTTGAGGGCTCATTTGGCCATAGTTTCAAAATGTTTTGGGGGCTGGAAATCAAGGGTTCTTCATCTCCATCTCTCCCTAGCTTAAGATAAGTTGATTCCTTCAAGAATCAAGTGTATTCCTCATCATAGATCATAAAAACATACTTAGCCAAGTGTTTTCTTGAAGGCAAAGGTATTGTTCTTGAAGAATACAAAGTGCAGAGACCGGTTTTCTTCTTCATAGAGGTATGGCTCCTCTTATCTCCATAAATATGATCCTAAAGATGTTTTAAGTATAGTTTACAGGCAGTGATGGGAAGCCGTGGGTCCAAGTTTTGCCCTTTGTGATTCATGTATTTGGCAAGGAGGGAGTATGTAGAGAGTTGTTTTAGTTGTTGTTTAATTGGTTAGCCTCGTAGAAGGCGAGTATATTGATTGACTAGTGATACGAAATATTGAGTACGAAGAGTGCCGTTAATTTGAAAGTCTCACGAGCTCGACACTCACATTTTGTTTATCGAATTGTCATAATGGCCTGGTTATGTTGTATAGTTGTTTATAGTAGCCTTGCTACTGGTTCTTATTATAGATTGAAGCATCAAAGGAACATTTGATTGTTATAATATGCTAAAGGATTGGAATCAAGTTATGTAAGGCTAAACTTTCTAATTTGGGATTTTTTAACGAGTTTCTCGTACGATGTGTTTCTTTCATTTTATGAGCTGCCATGTTACCTAAAATGGTCGGTAGCTCCTCCATTTGAGACATTATATGTTAAATGAATCATTTGCAAGAATAACGACTACAAAGACTCATAGATAAAGTTCTAAGTATAAGACTCTCTATGGTCTTCACGAGTATATGATCCATATGCCTCAAGTATTCGTACATAACTATTTGTAAAGCCATATCTTATCCATATTGTAAATGTGTTTTACAAGTTTCAAAATGTCACATGAAGCTTCTTATAGTTCTTTAAGTACGACACTCTAGTTGCCTTGGATTTATATGATTAAAACTGCCTCGAGTCTTCATGTTAGTTGCTCATAGAGTCATATGTCTTGCATGACACATGTATGTATTAAAGGTTTCAAGTTTAATATCGTCCGATGAAATCTTTCATGATATCCATATGTATATTCATTGATTAGTTTCATGTTTCTTTAAAAGGTTCATGTGATATTTAAGTTACAGTTCTTCGACTAAAATTTCTTAATGATGTTAAAGATATCCTTTAAACTATTGAGTCACAAATTTCACTTGATATTATAGGCTATTAAGCCACAAATGTTTTATGCCATACATTATAAGTTGTTAAGCTGTAGACATGTATATATACATAGGGCCACATGAGCCAAATTATATACCGTATTTGTTTTGGGAGCATTCTTGGAAACTGGGTATATCCACACATGCCGGTGCGATGAGAGTCGTTCCGATGGCTAGACAATTTTCCTCTTTGATTGGGATGTATGTGATAATGTTACATATATGCATATATGGGAACTTGATCCATGTCTTTCTTGTTCCACTAGCTAAGACTAAATTCTCACATGTCCCTTTTGTCATTCCAAGCTTCTTTTTTGATGTCAAAGACTAGAAGCTACGCACAAATTCAATGCAACATCGTGTTAATGCAGCTTAGCCGGTAGAGCGTTTATTGAACGTCATAAGGTACACATGACAAGTTATTTAGTATGCATATGCTACAACTATTACAAACATTACTAATACACTCTATTTAACATTATTTTTATACACTCTACCAAACGACCCCCTAGTGTTCGTGTTCTTTGTCTCCACTGAGTTCTAAAAGCCAAAAGCTACTTAAAATAAGTCAATCCAAACACCCACTTATATACAAGTACAATTCCATTGTACTCACATCACTTTTTATAATGTCGGGGGCGCTACGCTGCACTGCACTCACAGTGCAGGTTTAGACGTTCAAAACAGCAAGTCTCGTTAGACATCTGTTTCATCTATCAGTTGTTGGTTGGTGAGCTCCATTCTACCTGGGGCTAAGTCAAATCTAGAGTTCCTTTTTTATTATATATGTATTTGTATAGAAAGTTTGGGTAGGTTGGGGCCCTATACCGACAGTATGGCAGTTGTACAGTTTCCAGCTCATTCATAGAGGCTTCATAGACTTGTGTTGATGATTCCAATATGTGTATATGTCATGTCTGTTACACCGCGTTCATGTTTCAGGCCAGGTAGCCTTTCTATGTATCTACAGTTCCATCTTATCAGAGCACGTCATTTGTACATGGTGGCTCCCTTGCCGGGAAGCAGTGTTGTATATTTTCTACATTTCCAGATTATGTCCATGTGCTATAGCAGGTTGCACAGTTCAGACAGAGCTGGTCCGCCTCAGGCTAGGTTTGGGGCTTGACATCTAGACCTTGAATTTCTTGTCAATATTCTGCAATTCAAGTTGTGCTAATAATGTCCTCAAGATTATAACACCTTCTCTCCTTTCAATGATGAAGAATATATTCCTTTTTGTATGTAGTGCAAGAAGCACTTTCTCTCGCGACGTAGTTACCAACAACTTTCTGGAGGAAATAATTCCAATATCACTTACTTTTAAGTGATTGTACATCATTCCAGCGAGATTTCAAAGTCAATTCTATGTGTTCACAAAATAAGCAAACTCAAGTTAGCTTTCCCACTTTGAGATTGAAGGGGCCTAAGGAATGTCGAGAGACTATGTTGGAGCTTTCCAATATTCAAAGACGCTTGCTTGCACCCCGGACGGTTAGGTGTTGTTTGTGGAGAACCATAACTTTTTGTTGGTGTTCTATTTCATTTGGTATATTTCTTATATTCAGGTTATTCACTTTGTTAAGAGGAACGTTTGAGCTTTTGCCTAGTGAAACTGAATGCCCTTGAATTCTGGAATTTCTGCACTACTATGAATCTAATAAGAGCAAAAAGTTGTGCTATGAGTTAGGTAAGTAAGCCTTAAAAAAGGGTCATTCAATCAGCAAGTGATAAAGGCATGAAAGTGACAAGCTCTTTGGGGGGTAAACTGATGCATTTAGTGCCTTTTGTCTGTTGATTATAGCAGATAACCATTTTGGTCACAGGCTCTAGTTAAGTTTGCTGTAGTTACTTCTAAGGAAGATGAATGAAAATTTGAATAGTATGATTTAAGAAAAAAAACTCAAACAATATGTGCAGTAGTTTCCATAAGATGTACATAGTTACTATTACCTCATCAATAAATTCCTGACTAGGAACAGCAGATCGCCTTTTTATTGCTACAAGCATACCATCATGAAGCAATCCCTTGTACACCTCCCCAAATTTGCCTTGGCCAATTAAACTCTTATCACTAAAACCTTTTGTGGCCAAAGACAATTCTTCAATGTGGAAGGGCCTGGCATCTTGTGAGGTCAATTCAACCCCAGCATTTTTTCCAACTGCAAGTGATTCAGATTACTTGAGGAATTGGGAGAATAAATATGAAATGTTTGACTTAATAAGAAGTGAGATATGACCTTGAACAGATGGATCAGAAGATCCTGTGTCGGAAGTTGTTGAAATAGTCCTTTTACGAAAAATACAGAAGCAACAAATGAGAAGCAGAATCCCCACCAATGCCACGGCTCCTGCAGCACCTCCTACAATTGCTGCAAGAGTCCTTGACATTTGGCGACCACGAGCACTTCAGCTGCAAAGGTTGGGATATATAATTTGACACATTGAAGCTGAAATATGAAAGAGGGAATTAATCCTAATATTAACATTGTACTCTTTTGTGATGAAACCTAAAGCAACAAAGACACTCACTAAAAGCAGCATATCTGCGATAAAATAAAATAGTTAGGGCACAGCACATAGAAGATAACGATAATAAAGAGAAGTGAACCTGATGAATGGATTGGAGACTTCATTCGCATTTGATTCACTCCCACATTAACGACTGAAACTTAATCGCCGATGTTAGTTTAATTTAATAGACAAGGAAGGAAAGGGTTTCTTATTCTTTCTTATAATAATCATCACCATTGATGCCGACAGAAAGGGACCTGCCGCCGACAGATAATTAGTCCTTCTGCAGCTCAACAAAATTTAAATACTACTCTTTCCCTTTTGATTAAAAAAAAAGTGTTTTTCAAGCACCACCTAGGGTGTGTTTGGTACGAAGGAAAATGTTTTCCTATAAAATATTTTTTGAAAAAGTTTTTAGTGTTTGATTTATGAATAAAAAATATTTTTGAGAAATATCTTTTATTTTTATTAAAGTAAAAAATAATTTTTGAAATTGAAAATATTTTTTAAAAACAAATTTAAATTTTTTTGGGGGGCTTGGTAGGGGGTGGGTGGGTGGGGATCGAGGGTAGGGGTG